>NC_142804.1:28834734-28854503 GCF_049724085.1 Artemia sp. Qi Xiang Cuo | reverse complement strand
CGCAATCAAGTTCTCGGAAATTCACTTCCCCTCGAGTCCTAGATCAATAACATTGTTCCCGTTAGAATTCAATGCGCATGTGCAACCTTCGTTCCGGAGTTATTACACATAGAAACATCAAATAAATCGACCTTGGAAAAAGAGGTCATTGACCGATTACGCAATCATTCTCCCTAGGGAGGCTATGCCCATATATGGTGTACTGACAGAGTTAGACTAAATTGTAGATGGCAGCAGGGTGTTCTCGTGGGGCTGGTACCCCCCATTCTACTAGTGTCCGGAGGGAACTTTATAAGGTGGGGAAAACTTACATGGGAGGAACTTCCACGGAGGAGTTTCCCGTGATGGGGTGTAATTTTTCATGGATTGCGATTTACCAGCCAGATTTACTGTTATTATTTGAAAAACAATCAGAAATTAAATAAAAAAACACATTTTTTTTTACTGAAAGTAAGGAGCACCATTAAAACTCAAAACAAATATAACTGTTCCTCATATGAAGGAGTTGTCCCCCTCCTCAATACCTTGCTCTTAACGCTAAAGTTTGACTATTTTCTCAATTTTCTAGGAAAGAGTCGTGAAGCACGAAGGTTAACTAGAATAGAAAGCTTTTTTTGAAGTGCTAAGACTTTAGGGCAAAGAGCACGGTATTGAGGAGGGGGGCACCCCTTCATATACGGAATAATTTCTTTTCGTTTTGAGTTTTTGTGTTTTTCCTTACTTTCGGCTGAATTTTTTTTATTTCGTTAGCGCAAAGAGCGGGACCAAGGGGAATGGCAGTTCCCCATATACCGAATAGCTTTTGTTCCTTTGAAGTTTCAACTTCGGTCTTTCATTTCACTGGATATGGCTACTTCCTTTAAAATGAGCCCTCTCCCAACGTTTTAGAAGCCACTGTTTTGGCAGGATCACACCTTATGAAAACAAAACGGGGAAATGTCACTGCTTACCATACGAAAAAGTGAGTTTCCTTGTTGCTCAAAATGGGTGACTATAGTTCACCCAGAATGATAGAATAATATAATAATATAGAATGATAATGATAGAACGAGAAAATGATACAAACTTGTTCAAAACACAGGAAAATAGTCCTTCTTAGAGAATTTTTAGAGAGGTTTTATTAAGGAATTATATAAACTTAGTCAAGACTTAGAAAAATAGTCCTTCGTAGAGAATTTTTAGAGATGTTTTCTTAGAGAATGATATAAACTTGTTCAAAAAATTGGAAAATAGTCCTTCTTAGAGATTTTTTAGTGATGTTTTCTTAGAGAATGATAAAAACTTACTCAAAGCATAGAAAAATAGTCCCTCTTAGAAATTTTTTTAGAGAAGTTTTCTTAGAGAATGATATAGACTTGCTCAAAACACAGGAAATTAGTCCTTATTAGAGAATTTTTCGAGATGTTTTCTTAGAGAATGATGTAAATTTCTTAAAACATAAGAAAATAGTCCTTCATAGAGAATTTTTTAGAGATGTTTCCTTAGGGAATGATATAAACTTGCTCAAAACATAGGAAAATAGTCCTTCTTAGAGAATTTTTAGAGATGTTTTCTTAGAGAATGATATAAATTTGTTAAAAACATAAGAAAGTAGTCCTTCATAAAGAATTTTTAGAATGTTTTCTTAAAGAATCATATAAATTTATTCAAAACGTAGGAAAATAGTCCTTCTTAGAGAATTTTTAGATGTTTTCTTAGAGAATGATATAAGATCTTAAATCTAAGATTTCACATCCTTCTGCAAAGATTTCCGTTCTTTTGTTTATCTTTGTTCTAAGATCTTACAGCTCACTGATGTTAGCAAAAAGTGTGAAGGATGCCATTTTTCTGCCACAAAAAAAAAATGATGAGAGAACTTTGATGATCAAGGAGGTACACTTGTGCCTCTTTAAAGAGGCGACCCACCACAATGTTAAGCGGTTTCCGGTCCTAGCGGTCGGAGAGAGACGGCAGTGATCGCATTTTGTAGCCTAAGCTCAAACTTAGAAACATGCAAAATTTTACCCCCCTCCGACTTTATCTTCATGGGGGAAAGTGGGAAGGAAGTTTCGACCCTCCCACCACAGCCCCCCTTTAACGTTGTCCAATTGGACTGAAATTTAGAGGATAAGCTTTCCTTGGGCCTGGGAGTTTATCCTCAAAATTTCAGCTCAATCCGATCACTGTTGTCTGTTTTCCAAAAACCAAATAATGCCACTTGATGTTCATCAGGTTATTTTTTTTTATCAGCCACGCCTACAGGCCACAGTTGGCAACGGATCCGGGTGAATGAGTCCTCATTCGAACCGGAATTTGACCTGTTAGGGCCTTTTGATATTTTCAGACCGAAAAAATTATCCCCCGAATTTACATTTACGAAAAACCTCGTTTTCCTATAAGAGCCCATGTTAATTTTTCCCACCACAGCCCCCCTTTAATGTTGTCTGATCCGGCTAAAATTTAGATGATAAGCCTTCCTGGGGCCTTGAAGCCTATCTTCAAAATTTCTGTTCAATCCGATCACTCCTTCCCTGTTTTCTAAAAACCAAATATCAAGTTTTGTGGGTATTTGCTTGCGTCAAAAATAGATTGCAGAGACTAAAACTAAATAACGAGTGTCTGTGTGGTACAGTGGTCGGTATTCCTGACTGTCAGGCGGAAGACCCGAGTTCGATTCCCCGTCAGAGAAATTTTTTTATATATTGAATTTAAAGTTTAAAAAAGAAACTCAGTTTCTTTTTTAAATCCAATCTATTAAATCCTTCGGCTCAAAAGGCGTCTCCAAAAAAATATCACAGTCAGCCTTCAGGTTACAGGTAAGTCTCCACTGCTTTGATAACATGCCATATACCCGCATGCTCAAAGAAAAGTTGAAAAAAGAAAATCTTACTGTGCATTTGATTTGAGTATTAAGGAATTACAAGCCGTAACAAAAGAACCTTCAAAAGCGGGGGGTATGGGAGGCGGCAGCCCCCATCTTTAATTTCTGACATGATCAGCTAACAGTTAGTCAAGCAATAATAAGTGATAAACTGTACAAAATCGATCGTTTAAACCTAATGAAAAATACCCCAATAACGTTTCATCCTTAAAAAATGGTGTTCAGATTGATTCTATTGTCAACGGATTTTTTTGCAGGAAAATGCCCTAACAATTCCATATGTTTGACAATGCTTGCCAGAGGTTTCCGTGTGTCAGTCATTGAGTACAACAGACTGGGAATTTCCATGGAACATTGCAATCTAACAATGAAATGCCAAGTTTCTGCGGTTCAAGTAAAAACAATCGTCATTTTTAGTTTATAAAGTTGTTTCTGTGGGAAAAAGGTTGAAAACCCCTTAGGTGTGATAATTTGCACCAGGGAGTGTTATCAGGCTGGTACATTGTGCCAGGTTGGCTTCCATTGCCAGGGGTCAGCAGAAGAAACGTTATTGAGGATTTTTCATTACATTTAAACGATCGATTCTAGTGTCTCGATTTTTTTTTTAGGAAAATGCCCCGAAAATGCTATATATATGATGATGGATGCCAGAGGGTGTCGTGTGTCAATCATTGAGGGTCATAGGCTGGGAATTGCCAAGATACATCACAATCTAACAATGAAATGGCAAGTTTCCGCTTTTGAAATAAAAAAAAAACGGTCATTCCTAGTTTATAAAGCTATTTTTGTGGGAAAAAAGGTAGAAAACCCCTTAGGTGTGATAATATTTTCCAGAGTGTGTCATCGGGTGGGTAGATTGTGCCACGCTAGCCGCAATTACCAGGAGTCATCAGATGAAACGTTATTGGGGATTTTTCATTAGGTTTAAACGATCGATTCTAGTATAAACAGATATTTTTGGAGGAAAATGTCCAAAAAATGTCATATTTGTGATAATGGTTGCCAGAAGGTACCATTTGTCAGCCATTGAGTGTCACAGGGTGGGAATCGCCCTGGAACATCACAATCTAACAATGAAATGGCAAGTTTCCACTGTTAAATAGAAACAAGGGTCATAGCATATAAGGTTATTTTTGTGGGGAAAAGGTTGAAAAACTTTTAGTTGAGATAATTTGCACCAGAGGATGCCTTGGGGCTGATTGATTGTCCCACACTGGCCTCAATTTCCAGGAGTCATCAGAATAATCGTTTTTGCAGATTTTTAATGAAGTTTAAACAATCGATTGTAGTGTAAACAGATATATTTTGAGGAAAATGTCTGAAAATTGTCATATGAGTGATAATGGTTGCCAGTGGGTGCTATGTGTCAGCCATTGAGTATCACAGGCTGATAATCACCAGAAAATAATACCAAGAAAAAAGAACAAAATATAGAATCAAGACACACGTCCTGTGTCCCCATTGAATTTACCTCTAATAAATCACCCCCTCCTCTCAATAGATCTAGATTTATTGGTAAAAAAGTAATGGTTGTCATGCGCTATTATATTTTATTTTTCGATCTCCATCCTACCAGTATAACATAAATTTCAGCGTCCTAGGAGTGAAATGCTTTAAAAATGTTTGTGAATTTGTTTATTAATAAAACTTTTATGTACAAAAGTCTGCGTCCTTACATTTCTAGTTCCAGGATAAAACTTTGATATATTTCACTAATGCAACTTAGGCATTTTGTAGCCTGTGTACATAGGTATACTAATTCAAGATTGTCTCTAATATAAGTGTAAAACTCTGTGTTGTGAAGAGGAAAAGATAGACTTTTGATCGTAAATGAAGATGTGGAATATTCTAGCCATAAGGATACTCTTGATTTTATTTCACCTCTGATAGCGCATTCAATATCCAACAGAGTAACAGAATCTATTACAAAAAAAAAATTGAGAAGTGACAAAAATCTTTGGATTATAATAAAGGTTCCCTGAGAAAAAAAGAAAAAAGAAAGTCTTAAAAGAAAAATGAAGTCCTCAAGAAATTGAAATCTCTTAAAGAATTGTGTAACATCCCACATGTCCATCGTCTTTACGTAACAGCCCATGTGTGTCCTCCTCAGTTACAAGCGGGGATTCCCCACGTGCCCTGAAGAAACAAGCCACGTGAAAATACGTCATTCTTAATCTAGGTAAACATTCTCATATTACATAGCAACCAAAGAAATCTTGAAAAATATCTTAAAAACGTCGTGAAATGTCTTGAAACGTCTTTTAAAAACGCCTCGAAGAAAAATTTCTTAAAAAACCGTCTTGAAATGTCTTGAAAAATGTCTCGAAGAAAAATGTCTTAAGAAACGTCATGAAATTGCTGTAAATGTCTTGAAAAAGATCTTGAATAAAATGTCTTAAAAACATCAGAAAAATTTCTTAACAAACGTCTTGAAATGTCTTAAAATGTTATGAAAAATGTCTAAAATAAGAATGTCGTAAAAAAGTCTTGAAATGTCTTGAAACGTCTTGAAAAATGTCTCGAAGAAGATTGTATTGAAACGTCTTGAAAACATCCTGAAGTAAAATGTCTTAAAAACTTCTTGATATGTCTTGAAACGTCGTGAAAAAGTCTTGAAGAAAAATGTCTTTAAAAACGTCTTGAAATGTCTTCAAATATCATGAAAAACGCTTTGAAGAAAAATGTTTTAAAAACGTCGTGAAATTTCTTGAAGAAAACATTCCCTTTTGCGTAACAACCAACGACATCATGAAGAAAACATACCCTATATCGTAACAACCATCTGCATCTCTTAGAAAACATATCCTATTCTGTAACATGCACCTGTGTCTTGAAGAAAATTAATAACACCTGCGTCTTGAAGAAATTTCTAAAAAAAATGTCCGGACCGGGATTCGGAGGGACAGGGCTCTGCTTGGAGTAATTATGCCTTCAATACTCATAAGTTTGATAAGCTGAAACAATAGTTATTATTCCAGGGTCAGATTCAAGTAGCTATTTTCCTAATTTAATAGTTGCTTTTTTGAAAACATGTTCTTAAATTTTCGATAACTATGGGCTAGAGTTGGCTCTTTACTAGTTTGTATCTGACACTGCAACCATGAATTTGTAATCCCGTTTCTTGACGTTACAGGTATAGGAGTTGCCCCCTCCTTAGCCAACTACGGGCCACCATTACAGATAAAAATAAATAGTATGATGTAAATAGCAAAAAAAAGCAATAACTTCCTAAAAAAGGTAATACCTAACTAAAATCAATTGGTAAAATAGAGTTAGAAGCATAAGCATTGCGACTAATTCACATCACAAGCATAAAACATCAACTAAACATCACAAGCATGATCATAACTCGGCCTCATTTATGGTCGAGACAAGCGTAGTACTCGTGTTCTTACCGTTGAAAGTGTCATGTCTGGTTTCTGCCCTAGCTATGCCAAACTTGCTGCTTTGAAGTATAGTTATAGCAAGCGTGTTCTTGCTAAACTATATAGTGCCCTGGCTCTGCCTCATGCGTTGTGTATTTTGCCACTTTGGGATTGTTGGGATGTTTGCCACTTGAGGATTTGCTGCTAAAACTGAGTAATTTTGTGTTATCTATTTTCTTTGTTTAGAAGTTGATTTTTCTTTATATTTTTTGGTACTGGTGTATAATGAGGACACTTCTTTATACAGCTAAAGAAGTCAAGTTCGGTTAATGCTAATGAAATAAAATAAAATAGGATGAATATATAATAGTTTATAATCAAATTTGGGCTACATATTTGCACATTAGGGGGGTACGGGTAAAGCATAGCATATGTTAAATACGTAACCTAACCTAACCTAGGTGCGTTTTTCTTGCTTAAACCCCTAAAAACAATCATTTAAAAATTTTAACTCAATGAGAAACCACGGCTCTGCAGTCATTTATATATAGTGGTCTCTTGAGAATAGCCTGTTTGACGGGTTTTTCATGACTGGTTTCCTTGTACAATATATAAATGTGTCCTCATTATGCACCAGTACCTGTTTTTTTTTCTCCGCCGCTTCTTTTTTGCATATTGCAAGCGGGCAAAAATAAAATTATCTTAATTCAAAAACTTTTTTTCAGCCAAGTGTTTCTATTTTGGATGGGCAAAATATGTTAGAACTTGTTTTCGTATAGCGGAATATATTTCAGAACTACATGTTGCAGCCTATCTGACAACCCCTTCAGTAGAATCCATGTGTTTTATTTCCGTATTTTATATAACGAAGATTACCATTGCCGTTTTGCCGTGATTGTTTAAGAGGTCCGTGGCACCGTTTCATGAGTATTTTTTATCCAAGCATCAGACCACAAATATTGTGTAAATATGTTACCACAATGATACCTAGCGTTCGGGTCACACAAAGGTTGTTAGTAGCTTCTAAGGTCGACAGACGAGAAAGGACGTAAAGGACCATTATCACCTGTCGATTTAAACCAGCCGATTGAAAATCCGGAAATACTACTTAGTTTGTGTCAGTTATCTCGTATGATTAAAACTTCTTTTTTTATGTTATGCAATATTTTTTGTAACATGTCTGTGACATTGCCATGAGACGCAAAATAGCTCCTTATTGAAAATTCAGCTTCTTTACGAATGACAGCTTTAGGAGTGTAACTTATTCTTCACCTTCAAAATAGTTACTGATTGTTTATAAGCTCTTAACAACCTAAAAATCAACGAAATAGACCCATAAATACTTTTGAGCCTATTCCAAATATAAGACGCCTGAATGAAAAAAACAAACTTGTCCTGTATCTGTACGCATCCTTACAATTTGGTAGGATTCCATTACTGATGGACGTATTCCAAGGCTACAGAACTTTTGGGGATACAGGCTGCCGTTTCGACGCTGCCGTTATTACAAATCTGAAGACGCCTGAAAACAGTTATGTCACTTAAAGAAATTAGCCTATTTAAGATATTAAGCCGAAAACGATTAGAAATTATCATAAATGAAGAAATTAAACTTAAAACCTAAAGAAATCTAAGTGAGCCATGCAAAGAGGTATAATTATGCAAGACCGATAATATACTGCTTAGCCTGGACTCGCATTTTAGTAACTGGCAACCGACTGATTTCCATCAATACTGACAGATATATGATAGAATAAGTTTATGATTTCCTTCTTGGCAGCAAAGGTCACGGAAAAAATTATTTGGGGAAATTTTTAGTGCGGAAAAGGATCCAAACAACTAGACATGACCAAACATTAAACAGGTAAATGTGAGGATTCTCGCATCCTTACATACTGAATAATTTTAGTTTTCCAGGCCTTTCTTCATCCTTTTCGTTTTCATAACAAACACTACGGTTCAAGCAAACGGTCGTCCATGACTGCAAATTGACAAGCATATAGAGGTGGGCACATGATGCAGCCTCCAGCCCTGAATATATAGGATATTCATATACATACTCATAAACATCCTATAGCTATCCATTTATTCTCCCGTGTCCCTAAGATCCTTCCCCCCCCCCCCAAACAAAAAAAAATACTCCATAAACGGAATTCTGCTTATGGTACTGGTTCGGTACAGTCAAAAAAATTATTCCTTTCTGTATTAATTTAAAAACTTTATCCACAAAACAAGCTTTTCAAAGAAAAATGAAGAGCTCCATTAAACCAAAAAGAGCAGAAATAAGTTCAAATAATCTTCAAAGCGTAAAGCTACCCCAAATCACCATCAATAAATAAATGAAACCCCCAACGAACAGAAATTACAAATAAATAACAGAGTCAAACTCCAAACGAGCAAAAAATTAAAATGAGTAGTGCTGACAGCCCCCATGCCTACTCAAGACAAGAACTTAATTTGCCCTTTACTGAAAACAAAACACATTTTCAATGTTTTCACTTTTTGACTGTAATAAATACAAAAAATTCATGAAAATTCAAGGAACAAGTATCAGTATATGTATATTAAACTGACAATCCACGGTCATTTTTTTTTTTCAGTAAAGTGCAAATTATATTTTGGTGTTGAGAAGGCATGGGGGTTGTCAGCACTACTCATGTCAATTTTTGCTCGTTTTCGATTCCAGTCGGTTATTTATTGTAATTTCTATTCGTTTTAGGTTTCATTTATTTATTAATAGTGATTTGTGGTAGTTATTATGCGCTTGGAATATTATTTGACTTTATTTCAGCTCATTTTTGGTTTAACGGAACTCTTTACTTTTCTTTGAAAAATTGTTTTCGTGGAAAAAGTTTGTTTAAATTAATCTCCGTTCGTTTTATTTTGGCATAGTCTTTTTTGTGGGATTTTTTTTTTAAAGCTTTACGGTTTTTCAAACAGGAATCCATAGTTGTATTGCTATTTGTATGTTGGAGAAAATTTTTCAATAATTTTTCATCCTGGCAAAAATAGTATTGTTTAATTTAATTTTATAACTCCTCAAATTGACCTGAAAAAACATAACATCGATCCCCAAAAGATTTTTTCTATGGTCTTTGACAACTGGTATACACTTATGCTCTTTTGATTTATTTAAATTGTAAGAGCAGAAGTAGTAAGTTTGCAATGCCGGTGTAAAACCAGACAGCAAGAAGTCTACGGGACCTCAGGTTTAATGGAGGTTTTCCAGGGCTCACATTGGTCACAACATGGTCTTCAGCACTTGACGATGCTCTTCTATCAACAAGAGTCGAAAGCCTGCACATACAACCTCAAGCCTATTACCTGGATATACTTACACTCTTTTGATTTAGTTAAATCCTAAGAGCAGAAGTAGCAATAGTAGTAGATTTAAAAGTTTGAACTTAATACCCTTAGTCGTTTTCGGGATATTACTGAGATGTCTTATTGGCAACCATCATACACACAGTGCCTTTTGATTCAGTTTTAAGCGAAAATTACTTTTAAAGCATAGCAGGCTGATTAAATAATTATGGGGGATTGACATGCCCTACATCCCTAGAGACATTGTTACTTGGCCGTTCTACTATGCTGAACAAAATGACTGTCTATAAACTTAGATTGGATGTATTTGGAAAATGAACGGGGCTTGGGAGGGGGCCTGCTTGCCCTCCAATCTCTTTTGACTCTTAAAAACCCTCAAAAAGACCCATTTAAATATTTCTTTAAAGCTTAACCTTAATTCTCTTAGCTTGAGTAGTAGCAATAGTTGTAGTAGCAGTAGGCGCATAGCACCTTTGGTTTCTTCAACATCCCCTTCAACACACGCTTAAAGTTTAAACTTAATACTATGAACCGTTCCTGAAGCATTTCTGATACGTCCTCTTAACAACCTGTGTGGGCCTAGTGTGTTCGATTTAGTTCCATACAGTTTCTATATTTCCTAACTTGTTCGCCCCAATACCTATAGTTTTAGTAGAAGCAGTAGTAGTAGTAGCAGTAGAATTAATAGCAGTAGCCTTAGCTTTAATAGCAGTAGCAGGAGTAGGAGCAGTAATAATAATATCAGTAGTAGTAGTATGAGCAGGGGGCTGCGACTGTGACTATAAATACTACTACAACTTCATCTATTAGAACTAAAACTATTGAACTAAATCAAAAGTGTTTAACTGTGTCCTGCTTTTCAAAATGGCATAGTACATCCAGGTTGTGCTACTTACCTGTAAGATCTCACGAGGGGGTAAAGCTACTAAATTGTAAATTTCATTGAATATTCCGGGGAATGTTTCACTAAATCCAAAGACACCAGGTGCATCCAATTTAAAAGATATGTCAAAACGGCATATCTTCAATATTTCAAGGTATTGAAACATTCAGAGAATATTGAGGAGGATTTTGAACTTAAAGACACAATGTTTAAAACAGTTGTTAATGGGCTTAGCTGTAATATTTCAGGAACGGCTAAGATTAGTAAGTGGAAAATTTCAGGAAAATGTCGAACTGAATGTTGAACTAAACCAAAGACACCATATGCATTTTGGTTGTTAAAAAGGCATGTCTGCAATGGCTCAGGAATAGGCAAGGGTATTTAGTTGAAACTTTCAGATTTGAGGAGGATGTTGAACTTAATCAAAATGCAACAATGTGCATCCCGGTTGTCAGTGCGTACGTGCAATATCAGATGATTGACCAGGTAATGGTACTTAGTCGAAATTTTATGGTGATGTTGAACTAATTTAAAATATACTAGGTATATCCAGCATCTTAAAATGACGTGTTCAATATCTCAAGAACAGTTAAGGGTATTAAGTTGTAGCTTTCAGAGAATGTTGAGGGGGATCTTGAGCTCAATCAAAAGATACAGTGTGCATTCCAGTTGTCAGAAGGGCATATCCAAAATATCTCACGAACGGGTAACGGCATTTAGTTGAAACTTTCAGGAAATATTCAGGGAGATGTTGAAATACTACAAAAGATACTATATATAACTAATAAATTAAGATCAAATAAATGAATTCTTAAGACGGATACGCGAAGAAAGTGGAAATATTCATAGTATTAACCAATAACAAATCTTTGGCAATCAAAAACGAACAGATATTAATTAAAATAAACTCTCCGAAAAAGAAGTACTTCAATGAAAATTAATGAGCCATGCTAAACGATCAGCAAAAATAAATTCCTACAATAATTCAAGCTAAAAGCAACCAGAAATTATTATCAAAGAATAAATGAAACCTAAAAAGAAATGAAGTTAAAATGAACGATCATAGCAAACATAAGGATAACAGGTACTAATCTAAATGAATCAATAATTTTAAAATGAGTAAAATTTAAATTGAATATTCAAGCCAAACTTAAATCGAACAATATAGCCTACACTAAGACAAGATTTGGGCTACTGTCTTCTTCCTCCTCACCTAACCGTACATGTCTAAAGCACCATTTGTGAATTACTGCACCATTTGCACCATTTGTGAAGTACTGAAAACGAGTTACATTACAAATATTTACTTTTATATTTACAACATCGGAAATAGAAATAAGAATTACAGTGAAATAAAATCTTAAATTGGTGAGTTTCCAGGAGTTAATATCATTATATATTAAATTAATCTAAAAAAACAAAGTTTTTCCAAGGGAAGTAAAGAGCGAAGTTGAAACTTGAAACGGACAAAAATTATTTCTTCACAGCATATCTAGTATATATTAATCAAACTAGTACAAATAAATCAACTAATTATGTTTCCCTGTGTTTATAGGATTATAGAAAACTAGCGCTTTACTGTAAACACGAAATAATAAAGAAGTTTTGGTACAGTAAAAGCAAACTAATTAAGGACAATTTTTACAGAATAAAACTATTACCAATCCCTTTTAGGATCAACCCCTTTTAAGATAAATAACAATTCATTTTAGGATTTTTGCTTTTTTTCTCGTTTAATTTGGTGTCACTTCTACACGATGGCTCATTTCAATGCCTGGCTATTGCCCCCCCCCCAGACCTCATTCCTTCCCCCCCCCCTCGGCTGAAATTTAGTTTATAAAAAAAAACTAAGATAAGCCTTCATAGTTCAAGCATCCAGAAAAACGGGTCAGTTTTATTTAGTATGCCTTTGCCTCTATGGTAATATATGGCACATTTTGCCATTTTCACTATCATTTTCACTTGATTTGGAAAAATTGGATTAAGATTTGCCCCCCTCCCCGCCCCCTACCTCAGGATTTTGACGAAATTATGCCACTCACGTATATATGAGCGTTATCTGTTATATGAGCTATTAAACATCTGTCTAGACACATGCAATACCAATAATCCCAATAACAATACGCTCACGCCGATACGCGTGATATAAATACACCTGATACCGATACAGTGTGCAGCCCTTTCTCCAGGGAGTATGGAGGGTCGCATCATCACCAAAACCAAAGATATTTGACCTTTGAACTATGTTGAACAAAATGACTATCTCAAAATTATGATTGGATGACTTTGGGAGGAGGGTATCTTCAGGGGGGGGGGGGCTAGTTGCCCTCCAATATTTTTGGTCACTTGAAAAGGACACTAGAAAATTTAATTTCCGTTCGAATGAGCAATTATACATCTCTCTGTGATGTTGTGGTTACCCCCTAGCCCTGCTAGAAAAAAAGAAAAAAAACCGGAGACGCATCAGTGGTACATCAATGAAAAAGTCGTTTTTTTTGTTGTTCAAGGAAGGGGACTGTAATTCCTCTGTAAAAGGGTTTCGACCATGCTGATTCCAATGGTACACTTTTCATTTTGATCTGACGCCATTTTCGAGGGATTCCAGGTTTTTTTCAAAATCACCATAAATTTTTTTTCGCAATAAGCTTTTACTTTTAAGACGAACCAAAATAATAGTCACCATTCCTCAATCAGTGTCAGATTGCAATTTGTTTCCACTAGGCAGTTTTTTTTTTAAACATGATTTTTGACTTTTGATTCTGACCGTGTTAAAGAGTTTATAGTAAATTCTCCCACCAAAATAATGAGACTTACTAAGGGGGCTGGGAGGGGGAGTATACGGGGAAGGTCCCTTGTAAATCTCCAGTTAAGAGTTTTGGAACATAATTATAACAATGGTACCGTTTTATACTTCAAAGCTTTTCAACTTAAGAAGTGGCACAAAAGGTGCCGTTTTTTGTGCTATTTGGAAGTTACGAATAGCAAAACTGATTTAAATCACGTAGATATGTATGAGCAATAGCTTTCAAATCAGGCATTAAACATCTCTATAAGAAGCTCTGGCAGTCCACTAGCCCCTAGCTTTTCCACTTGGGACATGGCATCAATAGTGCCATTTTTAGTGCCATTTGGCAGTTGAAGTTGATGGAATTTATAAATAAAACATAGATATGAGAAATAGCTATTAATGCGAGCTATTAAACATCTGTCTACGATGTTTTTGTAGCCCGCTAGCCCCACCCCTTGAGAAATGGCACATAATGTGCCATTTTTGTGCCATATGACACTAGCAGATAGTGGAATTTATAAAAAGCACGTAGATGTGAGAAACAGCTTTCTAATGAGCCATTAAACATCTCTCTATGATGTTATGGTAAACCACTAGCCCTGGAAAAAAAAAAGAAAAAAAAGGGAAACAGATGAGTGCTACCCATGCAAAAAAGTGGTTTTTCTTGTTTTTCAAGGTTGGTGACTGCATTTTCCCTGAATAAGGTTTTCGACTATGCTGATTCCAATGGTACATTTTTCATTTTGATCTGACACCATTTTCGAGGGGTTTCAGGCTTTTTTCTAAATAACCATAAAATTCTTTTCCCAATAAACTTATATTTTAATACAAACTGAACCGATAGTTACCATTCCTGAATCAATGTTGAATGGAATTTTTTTTTCACTAGGCAGTTTTTTCTAAACGTGTTTTTTAACTTTTGGTTACTATGGGCCGTGGTTCGCTCTTTACTAGGGTGCAGCTGCCGCTGCACCCATGATATTCAGTTTATTTTGATTAGTTCTTTCCAGTCAACTTAATTATTATAGTGATTTATTTTTTATTTGTCGCCCATGGTTTGAAAAACAAAATTAATTCAGAGTTCAAACTGCCAACATCTTAATTGGATATTGCACAAACATTATTAATTCAGTAAGTTTTAGGTGAAGAAAAAAAAGATTCGCAATAGAGATTATAGTGACGCATAATCCCTACATGGTACATATACTTATTGACTTACATATTAGGCACGTTTTTTAGCACTAAGATCTTACATCTAAGATCTTACATCTTTCTGCAAAGATTATCGTTTTTTTAACTCATCTTTGTTCTAAGGTCTTACATCTCACTGATAATAGCAAAAAGTGTAAAGGCCGCCACTGTTCTGCCATATAGAACAATGATGAGAGAACTTTGATGATATACTCATAATTGTTCTCAGACTGCTGATCAGAGCAGAATGATGGAAGACGTTTGCACGATGTAAGATCTTTGTTCAAAGATTTCACTTTTAAGGGTTTTTTGACAAAAGATGTAAGATCTTAGCACATTGATGAGTGAAAAAACAATCTTAATTGACCTTGGACCGAATTTTGGATTATGATTGCGAACTCGCTTTAGCCGGATAGTGATGAAGGATTCTATTTTTATATCACCCTTATTGAATTTTTTTTTTCAAAGACAGTTAATGACCAAACTTGATAAAGATACGATTATAAAGCATGCAACCAAGTATTTTAGTAAAGATTCCCTCAGGGAAACGATGGAATTGTGCAAAATTGTTTTTCGGACAGATATCCCCCCCAGCAATTGCCTTTTTCAATGACATTTTTGATTTGCTTGATAACCGACTGAGAGCCAATGAAACCTTGCCCAAATTTGTCATTCTTGATCCATCGGATGTGCATCTCGTCTGAATGATACTGTTAGAATGCTGAACTTTCTTGTGGAAAAGCAAGAAACCTCATGCCCCATCCCTCCTGTCCCAGTTCAGTGGCCTTCCGCTCCCACAATTATGCCTACCACAGTCCCAGTGGTGCTTACAAATTTACCTAAAGAGCTAAAATCAAGAAACCCTGTAAAGCAGCGTGAATTTATACAGAAAATCAACTGTGCCGAGAAGGTAAAGCATGTTGAGCTGAAGCGTGATCGCCTTATCTTACATATGTCCGATGAAGCCGCTGCCCTAAGTGTACCAGCAGTTATTCCCCCAGGCCTAAACATTCGCTCTAAAGTGATAAAAAATGAGCATTTAGGAATAATCGATAAGGATTTTGATGCGTCTACTATACCTGGTTTGGTTCAAGTTCTTTATTAATCAATAAAAAATGTTTTGACAAAACTATCAAATTAATGACCCACAGTGAGAATAACTCGTGTGTGGGTTTAAATACACTCAACAATAAATAAATAATACTATCTCCATATACCGGAATAAAAAGATTGTTCTTCAACTCTTTGTACAGTAAAAACAAATAAAATCGGCATAAAATCAAAAAAAACAAATAAATAAAGTGAAATGAGGAGCATCCACCCCAGAAAATAAATCAAATTAATAATTACTGATTAAATGATTCATTAATCTAATTTTATTATTAACCAACGAATTATTCAAATCTATAAAACTATGAAATTTATTCCAATTATATATAATACTATGCCTTGGTGAAAAACGGGACCTTTCAGATTTTATTAAAGCCTGACAGACAACAGAACTGCCACGGGTCCAATATGCATGCAAAACCCGATCACCATCCTGAAAAAAATTATTATGCAAATAAAAATACTCAGACAAAAGACCTTGAACATATTTGATCATATAAAGAACAGAATGGAAAGAAGAGAAAAGATCCAGTGGAAGGATATTTAAAATATGATACATACTTTTCGTTAACAATTTACCAGGGTAAGAAAACGGGCTAGGCAGGCAATTTTTCAATAGACGCAGAGCTTTATTTTGTTGCCTCTGAAGAGGAAGAATATGAGTTTTTAAAGTATTCAAAAAATAATGGGACAGTAATTTATATATGAATGCACTAGAGAATGATAAAGAGATTTCGGGGCAAAAAACGGCAGAACAAATTTCAGATGATTCATCCTACCAATATTTCTTGCCAGTTTCATTCGAAGATAAATTGCATGGCTTTTAAATGATAAATTTGAATCCAATATTATCCCGAGATATTTAATATCATCAACTCTTTCGATTTCAATAGGTGGGCCTTGAATATTGATCATCACAATTTCCGGAGCTGTTTTCCCTGTACGAGAGAAGGTGATGAATTTCGTCTTATTACAATTAATATTCAATTTATTTCTCGAAAACCATAAGATAAGCCTCGACGGTGCTGATTCCAACCTAAGCTCCAAAGATCTAGAGTCGGGGCTGCTGACATTGCATGCCTTGTCATCGGCGAATAATATGTTAATGCCAATATCATTGATGCTATTACTTATATCATTAACATAGATAAGAAATAGCAGTGGACCCAAAATAGAGCCTTGTGGGACTCCAACTGATTGAGATTGAGATATTGATGCAGAAGAAGAATCGCCTCCGTCAATATACTGATTTCGGTTTGTTAGGTACGACATTATTAAGTCATTAACTGGGCCTCTTATACCGCAGATATCAAGTTTAGTATGCAAAATTTTCTGGGAAATCGTATCAAATGCCTTTTTAATGTCAATAAAAATTGTAGCAGGAATATCACCTTTGTCGAGGGCGTCATGAACAAACTGAGTCATTGCCATAATAGCCTGCTCAGTAGAGTGAGACTTCCGGAACCCAAATTGCATCGGACTAAAAAATTTAGATTTTATTAGAATGTCAGACATTTCGGTCAGTCTTCTGTGGTGCAGCTTACCTTTAGTAGCAAGGAGGATCTTGAACACGCCCAAGATTCCGCATCAAAATTGAATATTGCTTGTTTCGTATTTTGAAGCCATTGACTAGGCCCAAACATTGTTTTAAGTGCCAAAGCTTTGGCCATATAGCTCGCGATTGTGCAAACGAATCGAAGTGCAGTAGATGTGGCGAAAGTGGTCACAGTAGCACTCGTGAGAGCCCGTGTACGGCAACTACCGTGAAATGCGCAAATTGTTCCGGCAATCACGTCAGCAGCAGTTTTATCTGCCCCGAGATTAAGAGGCTTTCGGCTCGCAGTGATAAGCTGACTCCCCAGTCATACCCCCGAGTTCTGTCCGGTAAAAGACAATGAAAAGTAATGACCCAACTAGTGTTAAGCTTCTGTTCCATAACATTAATGGTGCCAGAGAAAAGCTAGATGTATTAGCTTTCACTTTTAGTCTGTTTGATATAGTGTGCATCGTCGAACACCTAATAAATTCGGATAATGCTGTGCGGCTTGAGCTGTCAGATGACCATGATTTTTTTATTCGTCCTGCTAAAACCTCGCTGGGGCGACCGTCAGGTGGTCTCGCAGTTGCTATACATAAAAAGTTTCAGAGTAAATTAGTTGACGCTATTGATTTATTTATTGCTGTTGATTTAGGAGTCTAACTGTATTGTGTGTATACATGCCAACTAATTATCGTAATGCTACTTCAAATCATAAATTCGCGTTAGCATGTGCCAGATTATCAAAAGTCACGCATAAAATTAGGGCATCAGGAAAAAAAATTATGCTCTGCGGAGACTTTAACACAGATTTAAAGAATGATAATGCTTCCCTTTCTCAGATGTTAAAAGCCTCTTTTCCATCTCACCTACATATTTTACATAAAGATCAGACTTACACGTATCTGCACAATTCCGGTAGTACCTCAGATTTGGATTTTATTATAACAGATCTTCAAGAATCGGCGAGCCTTAATGTACATGTATGACAAGATTTTTTGATTAGTGACCATTCACATCTAGAACTGTCCTGCCCTCTTCCAGCGTCTTTAAGTGGTAAATCAGGGGTGAGAAAACGGTTCGCAAAGAGGTCGTGGGATAAAATAAATATAGAGTTGTATCAAGAAAATTTAAATTCTATGTTGCGTAAAATTAAGATACCATATCACCTTCTTTGTTCTTCGCGTCGCGGGGACCCCCTGGATGTTGATTGTTACCTTGCTGAAATATCACATTCTCTAAAGGTTGCCGCATATGTTGCCGTCCCTACTGAATCAGTAAAAACTAACACGCGTAAAAGGGGATGGTCTGATTTTCCTGGGTTAAAGGAAGCTAAACTCCGTCATCGTTTTTGGTATGGAATATGGAAGGATTGCGATAGACCTCGTTCAGGTATAGTTTTCGATTTAGTTAAATGGACGAAGCTAAATTTTCAGAAAGTTGTGAAAAATTGAAAAAATGCCAATTTGAAAATTTATCACGGTCAATACAGGATAATCCACAGCTTTTGTGGAGAGAGGTTACTAAACTTACACGTTCCACTTCAACCCTGACAAATCAAATTACCAACACTGAATGGCACACTCATTTCTCATCAATATATGCTTGCGACCCACCACCAATTGACACAGATTTCCATGGAATATTACAGAAACAATTGTCAAAGCTGAATCCCCAAAAAATTACATCACTATTACACCTTCTATGCTATTAACTCACATTCGTCTTCTTCAAATAGGCAAAGCCCCTGGTGTGGATGGTCTGCAAGTAGAGCATTTGAAGTACGGTACACATGTGCTGTTCGAACACTTAGCTCTGTTATTTCAGATAATTTTGTCCCAACAGTATGTCCCTAAGACTTTATGTGAAGGGCTAGTTACACGTATGTCTAAAAAGAATAAGGGCCCCGCGCTATGCAATTCATATAGACCTATAACCATATGCTCTGTGCTTAGCAGGTTACTTGAAAAAATAATTTGCCCGTTTCTGCGTGAAAAATGTGATTTTGGTGATCATCAATTTGGTTTCAGGCAAGGTTTAGGAGTCCAAAATGCACATTCTGTGTTATTGTCTATAATGGAACGTCACAATATAATGAAGAAGAGCCTGTATGTATGCGCGGTTGATATAGCTAAGGCTTTTGATTCAATTTTGCATTTACAATCTTTAGTTGCTCTGTTGAATACCGGAACTAGTGGCTTTATTTGCGCGTGCCTTTGGAATTGGTACCAGAATTCAATAGTCCGGTCGTTCTAGTGACGGTTTGACATGTCCCATTCCTGTAAGGCGAGGGGTAAAGCAGGGCTCAGTTTTAAGTCCGTTAATATTCAAAAATGCAATTAGAACTGCGACGAGAAACATCCCACCCTATATTATTGATGGTCATATCGATATTAGTCACCTGTCATATGCAGATGACAAACTTCTTCTTGCTCAGAACCTGTCATCAATGGAAAGGGCTTTTGAGGCTCTTCAGGCTAGTTTGTCTAATATTGGCCTTGCTATTGAACCATCGAAAACTGAGTTTATGATAGTAAACCGGAATGAAAAGACACATTTAGAGTCCCTTAAAGTAGGCTCCATCACTCTTCCTAAGTCTGATTCACTCAAGTATTTAGGTGCTCATTTTGGGTCATCGATAAGAGCGACACGCACTCTGGTTATTAATGAGTTGAAAAAGAAACTTCGCAAAACATATGGTTTGCTAGCAA
>NC_142804.1:28787822-28834234 GCF_049724085.1 Artemia sp. Qi Xiang Cuo | reverse complement strand
TTTGTTCAAAAAATAGTTTATTTTCAATGTGTACAAATCAGCCTTTTTTTGTTTTTTTTTCGCGGCGTTTTCGGGCCCGCAGCGCACCCAGCGGTGCTTTCCGGGCCTGCGGCGCATCCTGTGGCGCTTCCCGCAGCGCATCCTGTGGCGCTTCCCGCAGCGCTTCTCGGGCCCCACCACGTGGTTCCCAGCCCCTTTACATAATGCCCGTCAAAAGTTGAAATATTCACTTAGACTGCATAAGTCACTATTTCTTTCTAATTCCATACAGATTCAGTGAACTCATGCGCTTAATTATTGTAACCTATCGCGCGCGAGTTTTCCGATTTCCAAGACTGAACTTCAACAGGCAGAAAAATAGGCAATTAAATCCAGGGAACCGTTAACTTGGTTTCCCCTCGCTAATATCTTGGCAAGATTGAATGCTATTTTAAAACATTCAGTGCAAATTAGAACGCCGATATGTGACAGATGGATAAAATGGAATAAACTCTCTCTTAAAACTATGTGATATTCATTTGTGAAAAATAACATTTTGAGTTTCAAAGGTGGTTATTATTAATTGACTAGAAATTACCTAAAAAATATTACTTATGATGCTGAAAAAGGGCGAAGATGTCTACAGTTGGCTGAAAAAATAAGGCAATAGGAAAGATTAGAAAAGAGTGGTTTCATTGACAAGCAAAAAAAATTATATTTAGGTATCTCTGAGTGGATGGAACAGTGAAATTTAAAATGAGTGTTGGGGGGGGGGGATTATAGTGAAAATAACATTTAATGTCTTCGACAAGGTTGTATTAGGTAGAAAAATCGGTTTGTTTAGATATTTATATAACCTGACCTTGAATAATAGAAAAAAGTCAAAAGTAAAGAATAAAAGGCTCTCTAACAGCTAAAAAATAGCTTATTTGATTGAAAAAAATACTCACGTCTTCAAATTGATCAACCACTTCACAGGAAGCTGGAGGCTTGGCCATTACATTATAGGGAGCCATTGGTTGGTCTATGACTTGCCTGAAGGAGCCAACCCTTCTATCTTGCATGGAAGGCTCAGGACTTGACGGAACCAGCTGAGGAGAGTGCACTGGCACTTGATGGGGAGCTGATAGCTCAGATATTGCGTGAGAAGGAGCCAATGTTTGGTCTACGGCTTGTCTTGAAGTCCCAGGCATTGTATCTTGTCCTGAAAGCCCTGCTGTATGACTGGGGTTCAAATGGATCATATCATGTCCATCACTATCTTTCGCAGTCGGGCTAGCGATACACCGGGCTCGTGCAGCCGAGGCTGCAACTTGACGAGGCGGCATTGAGGCTCGATTAAGAGGGGCTTGCATATATACGGTATCGATGTCGCTGGCTTGTATAGCGAGATTCTCCACCCTTGTGGCCCATTGTCTTTTCGGTTTTTGACCAGACTGCATTGGGGCTGGCACTGATCGGGCTGCCTCACCCTCTCTTGCTCCCTTTACAGCTGGAGGAAGCGTGCATTCTTCACTATATGCGTTACCCCTAGTTCTCTTTACAGCTGGAGGGGCCGAAATACATTCTTCATAATTTGCCTGAAAAAGAAGAGAAAAAATTAGTATCAAAATAATTTCCCCCTTTATTTTAAAGAAGGAAATTAGTAACCCCTTGTACAGAGTTAACTGTCACACTTAATTTGTCTAGAAAAGCATTTATCTCAAAGAAGCCACCTCCTCCACCCCTTTTCAGCAAAGCAAACAGTAAAAACTTCGTGAGAAATTAATTAGACTTAGAAACCAAACGATTTTATTAGACAACTTGTAAAAACATTAAATGTTCCAGTCTATAGGCCTTAAATTAGATAAAAAAAAGATCCTTAACCCAGCGGCGTATAGGCCTAAATTTTGCAAACATAGTTTAAAATACTATTCAATTTACACATAATATAAGCTGCATGCAACTCCCAAAGACTTTTCTTTCTAGCCTTGCATATCAGCATTGCACAGTTTGTTTTCATTTTACAATGATGGCGATAGAATTGAGGCATTGTCCTCTCCCTCTTCCCTTTTACATAATTTACTTACAACGAAGCTGTTAGAAGCGAGGCATTGCCCCCTCTCCCCCCTTTTACATAATGTCCTAAATATATTGTTAGACCTTAATTTGAAAATAATCCGTTTCACTTCTCCAAAATAGAGCGTCGCGTCTGCGCTTAATTATTGCAAATGCATCATAGTGTTTTAATTTTGACGGAAGAACAGTTCCTTTGACGTTCGTAAACAAAACCGGAAAAGGGTGATAGCTAATTTTAACCTCGCACAGAGCATTGTGTCAAAACAGAGCGGCATTTTCTTTAAAAATTGACAGAAGTCAGTAGACACTTTAAATCACATTAATTTAACGAAAAGAAAATTATTTCTATTTACGAGAATTTTTCTTGTAAAACTATGGGGGAGGGGGTTAGGTTTTGAGGGTAAAAAGAATATATTTTACGTTTTACATCGAGTATAAAGATTGTATAGTGATTTTTGTATTTTATGGGGGGGGGGGGGGATTTACGTGAATATACTGGAGGGTGACCAAGGAAAATAATTTTATTTGAAAATAAAAAATGAAAATGTACTTACATGGTAAATTGAAGTTGCCAAGGCTTCTAATTCATCAATATTATCCATTCTAGTTGTTTGCACTGTGTCAAAATACTTTATGATAATTTAATCACATTGCATGTCCGTTATATACGAAATCTCAAGGGTGAATTGTTATGTAAGCAAGCCCTCTGATTGGCTGAGAAGGAAACATGGGATCTAACGGTTTCCTATTTCTGGAAACTCTTAACATTCGCCTCGAGCGTGCGCAAAACAAAAAATAAGATGTTTCCTATTTCTGGACACCTTGACATTCGCTGAGAGCGTGCACTTACAACAACAACAAAAAATAAATTGACCTTGACATTTGCTGAGAGCGTGCACTTACAACAACAACAACAAATAAATCGACCTTGACATTCACTGAAAGCGTGCACTTACAACAACAACAACATCGAACTTGGAAAAAAGAGGTCATTGACCCCATTAACCACGTGTTCTCCCGAGAGACTCTATGCCCAAATTTGGTGGTAAAAAAAGTTGTAGGTGGCAGCAGGGGTGGGCAATCGTGTCAATAGGGGCATCTCTACTTATGTATATATATATATATATATATATATATATATATATATATATATATATATATATATATATATATATATATATATATATATATATATATATATATATATATATATAATATCATCAAAAACTATAATGTGGCTAGGATTTTTAAAAATTTGGCTGCCTAATGCAGAATCAAATGAAACAATGGAAGTACTACAAAGTAGAGCTTTGACAATATCATCTTTATGATGTTGTACTCGTTTCTCTAAATTCCGCTGAGTCCTAACTGCAGAGTATTGACCACAGTCATATGGTATTTGATAGACCTCTCTTTTCCGAATAATTGGAGTTTTGTCTTTACCAGAATTTAGAAAATTTATGATTCTAAAATTATTTGTGAATACTACATACAGATCATTTTTTTTGCAAACTTTTTTAATATTTGTAGTAATTTTTGGGATGTAGGGGAGGTAAATTATGTTAAGGGCTTGTCAGAAATATCACATGGTAAACTATCATTAATTATACGGGAATGTCTCTTCAGTCTACAATTAATTACACTATTAATAAACAAAATAGGATAGCCATTTTCAAAGTATGTCCTTTATAAAGTTTAAGTCTGTTTTTTTTTGGGAATTGTAAAAAACTATTCGGTCCTAAATGATAAAGAATATTACAAAGGCTCTCCTAACTCTTGGGGGGTGGTTTGACGCTAAATGCAAATATCTATTGTTTTGTTTTGTTTTTCTATAAATATTAAATTTTGGCTTATCGAAGCTATAAATATTTTAAATATCTAGGAATGGGGGAATTTTATTTGTTTATATATATATATATATATATATATATATATATATATATATATATATATATATATATATATATATATATATATATATATATATATATATATATATATATATATATATATATATATATATATATATATATATATATATATATATATATATATATATATATATATATATATATATATAATAGTAGGCCTTTACTTTCTTTAAAAAAAAACTTTCTTTTTCGTAAATTTTTCGTAGTATATATATATATATATATATATATATATATATATATATATATATATATATATATATATATATATATATATATATATATATATATATACTACGAAAAATTTACGAAAAAGAAAGTTTTTTTTTAAAGAAAAGTAAAGGCCATATTAAACTTAATATCAGTAGAAATAGAAGCCTACAATAAGTAAAACTCAAAACGACCAGAAATTATTATTAAATAATTTAATATTAATACTGTTAGCCATTCTGTTGCCCTGGAAAATCAAACGTAAAATTTAGCGGCTGAAATCTTTGAAAATATATAGCTAAAATGTATTATTTCTTATAGTTCCCTTTTAGAAAAAAGTTTTAGATATCTTTTAGAAATTGTGCCGTAAAAGGTCTAAGATTATACAAACTCAGCAGTAAGAAATGCATTTTATTTATTTTCTGGTAAACAAACTGGAAGAATATTCTATAATAGGAGCTTTTCTAGCGTAAAGCTCCGTAACATTTTGGATCTGCCACTAAAATGTGTGATGTCCTTCAATTTTCTGAAAACTTCCTAAGAATTTTACGAAAAACACCTCTTAACAGACGTCTATTATTTTCTTGGAATACGCTATTGTGGCAACTTTTACCACAGCAATCAATAATCAGATCCCAAGTCCTAAAATTGGTCTCAATCAGGAACTATTATCGCTATCTAAATTCACAAAGTGCAAAGATTTTCAAACAAAGGTGTTTATTCTTCAAAGTTCAGGAAAGGTCTGCCCATTTCATACGAAAACATTCATTCAAAACGAAACTAGTCTTATCCAGGGTTGCAAACTTTTTGGTCAATGAATATGTCCCTTGAGCATCCAAAAATGTGTCCTTTTCAGCCAAATTATGTCCATATTTTATCTATAATATGTCCATAATTCGTCTACCTTGAAATTTCAGAAACTAGTGTTTTGACGACTATTAAAACTCTTTCAAAGTGTTCAGTCAACATCGAATATAATGAAAACGAACAAGATTCGTTTAGTTCATCCATAAAAAGAAAACTAGTGTCAAAGCACAAAAGTCATAAAAACATGTAAACAGCAAAAACTAATTGTCGGAGCTTAAGGCTCATCTTCCTACGTGAGTTCCGCTTGACAGGTATGGTCGGCATGAGAGTCAGTATTTTCACTTCTTTTGGTAACTTTTTACCAATCAGAGTATTTCTTGCACATGTCATAAGGTACAATCCAGGAGTCAAGGGACCTTGAGGAGCGCTAGGTAAGCTGGGTTTCCCTTCAATCAGGGGGAGAGAGTTGACATCCCCAAAGGCATAATTACTGAACCTTTGAACAATGCTGAAAAAAATAGATGTCTAAAAATTCTGGTTGGATGCTGGTTTTCGGAACTGATAGGTACGGGGGGAGGGGGGTTGCCCTCAAATAACTTTTTACTCTTATAAAGGGTACTAAACTACAATCAAATGAGCCCCATCTGAAGTTTATACGACTACTCATTACATAAAACCTTATATGCCCCTGGGGCATAACTTACAACCCTTGTCCCAGGGCTCTGATGGGTTGTGTAAACGCTGAGGGCAGTGTTATATGTTCTTTGGACAATTTTTAACAAAATTTCTATCTCAAAATTTCTGTTGGATGCATCTAGGGAAAATAATACGTGTGTTGAGGGGGTGGTTACACCCCTCTTCACCAAGGGTGGAGGGGGGCTTACTCCAAGGGTGGCACGGCCCTTGTGTTTCAAGAATACTTCTTAAAAAAATTAGACAAATGGTCGAACATTGGCGTAGAGAGGGGGCATTGAGGAGGGAGTAGCCCCCATCATATATGGAATAATTTCTGTACGTTTTAAGTTTTAATGTCACTCCTTACTTTCGGTAGAAAAAACTAGTTTTTGTATTTATTTCTGATCATTTTTCCGATAATCTCAGGAAATCCATCCCCTCTGTGGAAAATTTCCCCACGAAAAATTCTTCTATATGAAGTTCCTCCCATGTAAAATTCTTCCGCCGGGAAATTACCCTCGGACAATTCCATCCCTACTGTGAATTCTTTCCAGAAAATTTTTTGCTTATGATTCTGCTTTAAAAATAATCTTAGCATACTTTTATTTGAAGAAAGACATGTTTTCATTTAATTTACGATCCTTTTAAAGGTCATTAGGGAATATCCCTGTTTGGAAAATACCCCCCCCTGGATAGTTTATCCACCAGAAATGTTCAATGGAGAATTTCTCCTGGTGATAATTCCCCCATGGAAATTTCTCCCGGAGAATCCCCCCCCCCAAGAAAAAAAGATCCCAAGAGAATTCCAACTCCGTTGAAAACTTCCACCTGAGAGTTCCCTCAGAGTGTCTTTACATGTACAATGGGATCAACAAAGAGACAAAGGACTAAAAACAAACATTATGTTTATAAATTCTGGTAAATTCCCCCCATGTAAAATCTTTCCTAAAAAGTTAATCTCCAGAAACTTCCATCCCAATGGGAAATTCTCCCCATAGAAAATCCATCCCCAGAAGATCTCCTTCCTCCTTTGGAAAATGTTGTCATGCTTCCTTATAACGAATACTATATGTAAACAATGGGCAAATTTCATAACTTACGGCCCTTCCTCTGGAGGTTCTGAGGGGTCATGGTATTTCCAAAGACATATCTATTGTACCTTCCAGCTATCCTGAACAAAATAACTGTTTAAAAGTTTTGATTGGACGAATTCCAGGAAGATAAGACGTAAGATAGGGTCTTTCGTTCTTCCAATTTTTTTGGTCAGCTAAAAAGGACGGTAGAGTTGTGAATGTCTAAGAAAATGAACCATCGTGCGAACGTCTCGTGATAATGACTTAATATAATGACGCCTGGAAAAAGCGCCAGCAACAAATAAATACGTATCGGTGATGCTTCTTCAGGCAAACGCTATACAAATTCGTTTCCATAGATAGGAGCTTTGAAACTCTACATTGGGGTTCTCTGATATGCTGAATCTGATGGCGCTATTTCCATTGAAATTCTTTGGCTTTTATGTGGTGTTTTATCCACTTTTCAAAAATTTGGCAAATTTTCCCAGGCCAACTAATGGGCAACACTATACTTAAAAAATATTATATATTTGGAATCAGCACAAGTTAATTTTTGGTACATCTATCAATATCAAAATTGATTCCAGATATTCAAGAATCTAATTTTTTTCTTTTGCTAACTTTTCCTTTTCAGTTAGTAATACTTGATAAATAAATAGATTGTTTTCCCTGACTATTGGAAGCCGGATGCGATCGTTATCTAAAAAGGTACCTGATTGTCTATTATCTTGACTGTAGCGTAAAAGCAAGGAGAAATAAAATCGTTTATAGATAAAAGACTGCAAACTTGTAAAGAATGTCAAGAGTATTTGCAAATAGCTGTCTCTAGGAAAGAGCAAGCAGCTGCAAAAATAATAACATTTGTAAAAAAATAACGTCTGTAAAAATTTGTTGAAATAAGTAATTAAACTAATTTAACGTTAAACAATAAGTTCTAGTAACGAATTAAGAAAAAAGTGCATATTGTTTTAGCAGACACACCTATTCAATGAGGAAGCATCCTATCGCATATTACAAATTTGAGATAGAATTACTTATATGTCCCGACTTACTAAAATATGTTCCTTTTTGAACCTATTATTAGATTGTGTCCCAATTCACAGGTTTATATCTTTTGGACATAAAATATGTCACATTGGCAACCCTGGTCTTATCTCGGCTCTCCACCAAAACAAACTCTCCACGAAAAATTCCGATACTTGTGTGTTATACGCCACTTACTCAACTTTACGATGTCTAAAACTCGAGAACAAACCAGTTTCATTGTTAGTTTCTTCGTTACTTTAGAAACAAATGGGCTATATATTTGCACATTAGGGGGGGGGGGGGAAAGTATAGCGGGTCTGCTTGCAAAATGGGTTAGGTACAATTATTTTGCATCTTATGATGTAAGAATTGTTTTCTGACTTCAAAATAGTAGGGAGCTATCTAGGAGGTCCGAACCCAACACCGTGCAGCCATCTACAATTTAGTCAAACGCCGACAGGTTATAATTTATTCAAGGATTATCGATCGAGTCTAATGGGGTCAAGGTCGATTTATTTGCTGTGGTTTCTAGGTGTAATGACTCTGGGGGAAGTTTGCACATGCGCATTAACGGGAAGAGATGTATTGATCCACCCGAGGGGAACTGGATTTCTGATAAATTGATTTACATAATCGGTTGGGAATGTATTGATCGAGTCTAACGGGAACAGGATCACGTGTCTTTCTCTAAGCCAATCAGGGAAGTTATGTAAGGTTTCCCATTACATCACAATTTGCCCTTGAGATTTTGTATATAAACATTGTGGTTTTTCTATCATAAAGTTTTAACACACAATTGAACAAGCATCGGATATTATTGAGATTGGAAGCTTTGGCTACATCGATTTATAATGTGAGTTCATTTTAGTAAATTTTCTTAGTTTATTTCCAAATAAAACTAAAAAATAGCCCCACTCCAGTAAATTCAAATTCATGGTATACCCCCCCCCACAATACAAATTCCACTATATAATGTTTATACTCGATAGAAAGCGTAAAATAAGCTCTTTTTTACTATGTAAACCCCCCTCCCCCCTGTTTACGACTAATTTTTTCATTAGAAATAACTCTCTTTTTGAACTCTCTTTTTGACAGCCAACTTTCGTCAACTCTTAAAATACTGACCCCCTTATAACGCTAAACCGCTAAGATTTAAATAGGGAACAGTTATTGACACCCCATATTTGCACTTCCTGCTCGATAATTTACATGAACTATGTTAGCAGTTCAACCAAAAGTTTCAATGAAAAGGATACTGTTTGATCAATATAGTGACATTAAATCCTTTGATTTGCAAGAGAGGGTTTTTAAGAAAAAGATACATAGCTACAATGAGAAGATTTCTTGAAGCACAGATAATTTTTAAATTATATAAACCTTTGTCCATAGAGGAATAATGTGTAAATATATGCGTTGTTTGATTTCTAAGCCTAGCTTCTTCATCGCAAATTTTACTTTTTGCTTTATTAAAAAGGGGGGGGGCTTCTCACAATGGGATGAATATACCTGTGATCCATTAAATGGCATTGAGAATAAGAAGGAGACCACTAATATCACCAAGGAAATTAAAGACATTGTGATATAGATTTCAGAAATAAAGTCTCATATATTTGTTATTTTCTTAGGCTTAAGGGCCGAGGTTTGAGAATTTTAAGAGACTATTTTCCATATTTTAATATATTCATTCAGATGACTACTGACTCAATATGGGTACAACCAAAATTCAGTATTTGTTATCTACTAGACACTTCACAGAAAATGGACAACGTCCCTCCTACTGGTAAAGGTTAGGTTAGATCGTTTTCAGACAGAACAATGTAAATGAGAAAAACATGAAATTGGTTATAAAAGAATAAAATAAAAAACAATAACACACGCAATTTAAGGGAAAATGGACACCGTCCCTCTTGCTGGTAGAGCTTAGGTTAGATTATTTTCAGACTGGACAATGTAAGTTGGAACCACATAAAATGGGTTATAAAAGAATGAAATAAAAAACAATAACACAAGCAATTAGAAGGAAAATTAGAGGAGATGACTCCAGGGGAGAGAGTGTCTTTGAGGGACGGAGAGCAGTTTTTGGTCAACAGCTCAACATTAACTTTTTTTCCTATGGATCGTTTTCAGACTGGACAATGCAAATGGGAAAAACATGAAATGGGTTATAAAAGAATAAAATAAAAAAAATAACACACGAAATTCAAGGGAAAATGAGAGGAGAGAACTCCAGGGGAGGAGGGATTGTCTTTGAGGGAAGGAGAGCAGTTTTCGGTCATCAACTCAACGTTAACTTTTTTTCCGATGTTATATTTATAATTTTTTTCATTGCTCAAAGCAGTAGTTTTCAATTGTATATTTAATGTTATCCAGCCTCCTTTAAGTGAAAATGAATTATTCTAAGAAAGTGAGCTGTATTTGTTAGAGTCTCAGAAACATTACATATTTATTTAATTTAAGCCCTTTTTTTCAGCTATGATAATGTTTGGTGTGATTGACACAGAATATATTGGTCTGAAATATTTCTCAACTGGCATTATTTTTGAAGCAGCTTTCTTACTCCTAGACGAACAACGACGTGAAATTCATAGCTATAAATGGAACGTCATATACAATATGTACAAGTACGAGAAAAACAGATGGAGTCCAACACTAAATTTTATAAATCGAAACTGCTTTTAAGTTAAAACCATAAGACCACGCAATGAAAATGGCTATGAAATAAACCATGTACAAGAGGAAATTCAGGAAATATACAGTTTTTTTGTGTGCAAGCTGGATATGTTAAGGGAAACGTGCCAACTAATAAACTCTTACTAGAAAAATGTGATAAAGACATAGCATTATTCAATTTAGAAGGCTTCAAATGTGAGAAATACCTGCATTCAGTAAAAGATCCGGAAGATGAAGTTAGATATTTTGCTCAATGGGTGCCAGAAAAGATACCTGACATGGAAAAATGCATCAGATATCCAAAGACCTAAACTCATGTTACTCCGCATATCAAATGTATTAAGTTTTTTTTTTATCAAATATGTCAATATGTATTTTTTCAGATGTTTTTTAATATGTTTAAGCAATAAACATCTTAAGCCTCAACCATCTTTATTCTTTAGAATAGTTCATCGCCATGAAAATTATACTTTCAGATTCAACATGTCAGGGAACACACTTTCAGGCTCGACATGTAGGAGTCCCTAAATGCTCATCCCTAAAAAGGTAAATTAACCCTAAAAGGTTAAAGAATTTTTCTGAAATCACACTTCCAGATTCACAATGTCAGGGAACACATTTTCAGGCTCGACATGTAGGAGAACCCTAAATGCTCATCCCTAAAAAGGTAAGTTAACCCTAAAAGGTTAGAGAATTTTTCTGAAATCACACTTTCAGATTCAGCATTTCAGGGAACACACTTTCATGTTCAGCATGTAGGAGAACCCTAACTGGTCATCCCTAAAAATGTAAGTTAACCCTAAATGGTTAAAGAATTTTTCTGAAATCACACTTTCAGATTCAGCAAGTCAGGGAACACACTTTCAGGTTCAGCATGTAGGAGAACCCTAAATTGTCATCCCTAAAAAGGAAAGATAACACTAAAAAGTTAAAGAATTTCTCTGAAATTACACTTTCAGATGCAGCCGTTCAGGGAGCACACTTTCAGGTTCAGCATGTAGGAGAACTCTAAATGGTCATCCCTAAAAAGGTAAGTTAACCCTAAATGGTTAAAGAATTTTTCTGAAATCACACTTTCAGATTCAGCATGTCAGGGAACACACTTTCAGGTTCAGCATGTAGGAGAACCCTAAATGCTCTTCCCTAAAAAGGTAAGTTAATCCTAAAAGGTTAATGTATTTTTCTGAAATCACACTTTCAGATTCAGCATGCCAGAGAAGTCATACATTACTTTTCAACTCCTTTTATATCCCAATACCAAATTTTCGTAATGAAAAAGAAATAAATTACAGATCAATTCAAATTTTTTTCCTGAGAAAATAAAAAGGTTCCACTTAAGTCCCAATGTTTCTCAAAGAGATGAAAATTTTAAAGTCCTGTTCCAAATTTTTTCATAGAAGATAGAAAAAAGTTATACTTTGATCGTGAATATTCACCATGAAGATAAGGAACTCCACTTTAATTCTGAGTTTTCTCGAAGAAGTGCAAAATGTTCAAGTTCTCTTCTGAATTTTCTTAAAGAAGAGAAAAGGTAGCTCAATTCTGAAATTTACCAGAGGAAATGAAAAAGGCTTCCACTACAGTTCTTAATTTCTCAAAGATATAAAAAATTTAAAGTTCTGTTATAAATTTTTCCATCGAATATAGGGAAAGTCCTACAATGATTCTGAATAATTTTCATGAAGATTAAAATTGCCAATTGAATTATAAATCTTCTTAAATTTAGTTACTATATTTCTCAAAGAGATAGAAAAGTTTAAAGTTATGTTCTAAATTTTTCATAGAAGATAGAAAAAATTTATACTTTGATCGTGAATATTTTCAATGAAGATAAAAAACTCCACTCTGAATATTTTCCCGAAAGATAAAAAGTTGTACTTCAATTTTAAATTTTCTCAACGAAGTGAAGAAAAGTTCAAGTTCTCTTCTGAATTTTCTCAATGAAAAAAGAAATAAGTTACAGATTAATTCTATTTTTTCCAGAGAAAATAAAAATTTTTCATTTCAGTTCAGATTTTCTCAAAGAGATGGAAAAATTTAAAGTACTGTTCCAAATTTTTCATAGAAGATAGAAAAAGTTATACTTTGATCATGAAAAGTTAAACCAATTCTGAATTTTATTAAAGAGCTTACAATTCAATTCTAATTTCTCCAGAGAAAAATAAAAATCTTCCACTTCAGTTTTTAAGTTCATCAAGACATAAAGAAATTTAAAGTTCTATTCTAACTTTTTCCGTAGAAGATAGAAAAAGTTTTTATATCTTTTCGGAAGAAGTTCTATTCTTAATTCCCCCCCCCTAAACCAATTTAACAACTTGAACTACTCATTCTTTTCACACACACCTCTACTTTATGGCTTTTTGAATACCCCAACACCAAGCAATACTTTCAAAAGGCTTTTTTATATCCTTTCAGAACAAGCTCTATTCTTAATGTCCCCCTGAACCAATTTTACAACTTGAATTTTTATATCTTTTCAGAACAAGTTCTTTTCTTAATGCCCTCCCCCACTAAACCAATTTTACAACTTGAAGTACTCATTCTTTTCACCCACAACTCTACTTTATGGCTTTTTGAATACCCCAACACCAAGCAGAGTTTACACAACGAAGTGAAGAAAAAGATCAAGTTCTCTTCTGAATTTTCTCAAAGAAAAGAAAAAATTTATAGTCCAATTCTAATTTTCTCCTAAGAAAATAAAAAATCTCCGGCTTTTCTAATAAACATCCTAAGCGTTGACATGCTAACGTATCCTAAAATAATAGAAATATAACAAAGTAATGCATAAAATATTTTTATTGAAATAACAACATGTAGAATATTAATATAAAAGTATATTACATACATTATTAGACACTATTAATATTATTGAGCCACTTTGAACATTTTTGAATCAGTTCCATAAAATAAATCATTAGATTCTCTCTTGACACTAGAGTTACTCACTTCTCTTAGTTCATAACCACTTGAATAATAATCATTATTCCATTCTGAGTCATATACAATTTTTACTGTGATGCCACATACAGGTTCAATACACATTTCATCCTTCCAATTATTTAATTCAATGACAATATGATCTTTGGTAGTAATAATGTTCATTTATACATTATTCTCCATTAATTGGAGAATAATTAATTACTTTTATGTTAATATTCTACAAGTTGTTATTTCAATAAAAATATTTTATGCATTACTTTGTTATATTTCTATTATTTTAGGGATACGTTAGCATGTCAACGCTTAGAATGTTTATTAGAAAAGTCGGAGATGTTTTGTTTTCTTTGGAAAAAAATAGAATCTGACTATAACTTTTTTCCTTTCTTTGAGAAAATTCAGCAGAGAACTTGAACTTTTTCTTTACTTTGTTGAGTAAACTCTACTTGGTGTTGGGGTATTCAAAAAGCCATAAAGTAGAGTTGTGGGTGAAAAGAATGAGTACTTCAAGTTGTAAAATTGGTTTGGGGGGAGTTTAAAAGTTGTAAAATATATTATTTTAGGATACTTTAGCATGTCAACGCTTAGAATGCTTATTAGAAAAGTCGGAGATTTTTTATTTTCTTTGGAAATAATTAGAATTGGACAATAACTTTTTTCCTTTCTTCGAGAAAATTCAGAAGAGAACTTGAACTTTTTCTTCACTTCGTTGTGTAAACTCTGCTTGGTGTTGGGGTATTCAAAAAGCCATAAAGTAGAGTTGTGGGTGAAAATAAGGAGTACTTCAAGTTGTAAAATTGGTTTAGTAGGAGGGGGCATTAAGAAAAGAACTTGTTCTGAAAAGATATAAAAATTCAAGTTGTAAAATTGGTTCAGGGGGGACATTAAGAAAAGAACTTGTTCTGAAAGGATATAAAAAAGCCTTTTGAAAGTATTGCTTGGTGTTGGGGTATTCAAAAAGAACTTGAAAATAAAATGAAGCTTTTTATCTGCTTGGAAAATATTCACATTCATAGTATAACTTTTCGTATATTCTACACTAAAATTTAGAACATTAATTTAAATTTGTTTATTTCTTTCGGAAAAATCTCAGAATTAAAGTTGAGCTCCTTATCTTCATAGTGAAATATTCACGATCAATGTGTAACTTTTTATATCTTCTACAAAAAATTTGGATGAAAACTTTAAATTTATGTCTTTCGGGAAAAATCTGAACTGAAGTGGAACCTTTTTATATTATTTGGAAAAATAGAATTGATCAATAACTAATTTCTTTTTTCATTGAGAAAATTCAGAAGAGAAGTTGAACTTTTCTTCACTTCGTTGAGAAAATTTAAAATTGAAGTACAACTTTTTATCTTTCGGGAAAATATTAAAACTGGAGTTTTTTATCTTCATTGAAAATATTCACGATCAAAGTATAACTTTTTTCTATCTTCTATGAAAAATTTAGAACAGAACTTTAAATTTTTTCATCTCTTTGAGAAAATTGGAAATGAATTTAGGAAAATTTAGAATTAAAGTGAAACTTTTTATCTTCATGGAAAATATTCACAATCATGGTATGACTTTTCCTATCTTCTATGGAAAAATTTAGAATAGAACTTTAAACTTTTTATGTCTTTGAGAATTTAAGAACTGTAGTGGAAGCCTTTTTTCATTTTCTCTGGTAAATTTCAGAATTGAGCTAACTTTTTCTCTTCTTTAAGAAAATTCAATTGAGAACTTTAACATTTTGCACTTCTTCGAGAAAACTCAGAATTAAAGTGGAGTTCCTTATCTTCATGGTGAATATTCACGATCAAAGTATAACTTTTTTCTATCTTCTATGAAAAATTTGGAACAGGCATTTAAATTTTTCATCTCTTTGAGAAAATTTTGGAACTGAAGTGGAACCTTTTTATTTTCTCAGGAAAAAAATAGAATTGATCTGTAATATATTTCTTTTTCATTACGAAAATTTGGTGTTGGGATATAAAAGGAGTTGAAAAGTAATGTATGACTTTTCTGGCATGCTGAATCTGAAAGTGTGATTTCAGAGAAATTCTTTAACCATTTAGGGTTAACTTACCTTTTCAGGGAAGAGCATTTAGGGTTCTCCTACACGCTGAACCTGATAGTGTTTTCCTTGACATGCTGAACCTGAAAGTGTGATTTCAGAAAAATTCTTTAACCTTTTAGGGTTAACTTACCTTTTTAGGGATGAGCATTTAGGGTTCTCCTACATGTCGAGCCTGAAAGTGTGTTCCCTGACATGCTGAATCTGAAAGTGTGATTTCAGAAAAATTCTTTAACCTTTTAGGGTTAACTTACCTTTTTAGGGATGACCATTTAGGGTTCTCCTACATGCTGAGCCTGAAAATGTGTTCCCTGACATGGTGGATCTGAAAGTATGATTTCTGAATTTTTTTTAACCTTTTAGGGTTAACTTACCTTTTGAGGGATGAGAATTTAGGGTTCTCCTACATGTCGAGCCTGAAAGTGTGTTCCCTGACTTGCTGAATATGAAAGTGAGATTTCAGAAAAATTCTTTAACCTTTTAGGGTTAATTTACCTTTTTAGGGATGAGCATTTAGGGTTCTCCTACATGTCGAGCCTGAAAGTGTGTTCCCTGAAATGTTGAATCTGAAAGTATAATTTTCATGGCGATGAACTATTCTAAGGAATAAAGATGGTTGAGGCTTAAGATATTTATTGCTTAAACATATTAAAAAACATTTTGAAAAAATACATATTGACATATTTAAAAAAAAGCTTAATACATTTGATATGAGGAGGAGCATGAGTTTAGGTCTTTGGATATCTGATGCATTTTTCCATGTCATGTATTTTTTCCAGCACCCATTGAGCAAAATATCTAACTTCATATTCCGGATCATGTACTGAATGCAGGTATTTCTCACATTTGAAGTCTTCTAAATCGAATAATGCTATGTCTTTATCACATTTTTCTAGTAAGAGTTGATCAGTTGCCACGTTTGCCTTAACATATACAGCTTGCACACCGAAAAAACTGCATATTTCTTGAATTTCCTCTTGTACATGGTTTATTTCATAGCCATTTTCATTACGTGGTCTTATGGTTTTAACGTAAAAGCCGTTTCGATTTATAAAATTTAGGGTTGGACTCCATCTGTTTTTCTCGTACTTATACATATTGTATCTGACGTTCCATTTATAGCTATGAATTTCAAGTCGTTGTTCGTCTAGGAGTAAGAAAGCTGCTTCGAAAATAATGCCAGTTGAGGAATATTTTAGACCAATATATTCTGTGTCAATCACACCAAACATTATTATAGCTGCAAAAAAAGGGCTTAAATTAAATAAATATGTAATGTTTCTGACACTCTAACAAATACAGCTCACTTTCTTAGAATAATTCATTTTCACTTAAGGAGGCTGGATAACATTAAATCTACAATTGAAAACTACTGCTTTGTGAAACGAAAAAAATTATAAATATAACATCGGAAAAAAAGTTAATGTTGAACTGTTGACCAAAAAACTGCTCTCCGTCCCTCAAAGACACTCCCTCCTCCCCTGAAGTCCTCTCCTCTCATTTTCCCTTAAATTGCGTGTGTTATTGTTTTTATTTTATTCTTTTATAACCCATTTCATGTTTTTCCCATTTGCATTGTCCAGTCTGAAAACGATCCATCGGAAAAAAGTTAATGTTGAGCTGTTGACCAAAAAACTGCCCTTCGTCCCTCAAAGACACTCTTTCCTCCCCTGGAGTCCTCTCCTCTCATTTTCCCTTAAATTGCGTGTGTTATTGTTTTTATTTTATTCTTTTATAGCCCATTTCATGTTTTCCCATTTGCACTGTCCTGTCTGAAAACGATCTAACCTACCCTTTACCAGTAAGAGGAAGGGCGTCCATTTTCCCTTAGATTGCGTGTGTTATTGTTTTTTATTTTATTCTTTTATAACCCATTTCATGTTTTTCTTATTTGCATTGTCCTGTCTGAAAACGATCTAACCTAACCTATACCAGTAGGAGGGACGGCGTCCATTTTCTGTGAAGTTTCTAGTAAATAACAAATACTGAATTTTGGTTATCAGATTGTACCCATATTGAGTCAGTAGTCATGTGAAGAAATATATTAAAATAGGGAAAATAGTCTCTTAAAATTATCAAACCTCAACCCTTAAGCCTAAGAAAATAATAAATATATGAAACTTTATTTCTGAAATCTATAACACAATGTCTTTAATTTCCTTGGTGATATTAGTGGTATCCTTCTTATTCTCAATTTCATTTGATAGATCGCGGGTATATTCATCCCATTCTAAGAAGCCCCCCTCCTTTTCAGTAAACCAAAAGTAAAATTTGCGATGAAGAAGCTAGGCTTAGAAATCAAACAACGCATATATTTACACACTATTCCTCTATGGACAAAAGTTTATATAATTTAAAAATTATCTGTGCTTCAATAAATCTTCTCATTGTAGCTATGTATCTTTTTCCTAAAAACCCTCTCTTGCAAATCAATGGATCTACTGTCACTAATTTGATCAAAAAGTATCCTTTTCAGTGAAAACCTTTGGTTAAACCGCTAATGTAATTCAAGTGAATTAACAAGCAGGAAGTGCAATTGTGGGGTGTCAATAATTATTCCCTATTTAAATCTTAGCGGTTTAGCGTTATAAGGGGATCAGTATATTAAGAGTTGATGGAAGTTGGCTGTCAAAAGAGAGTTCAAAAACAGAGTTATTTCTAATGAAAAAATTAAAGTCGTAAACAGGGGGGAGGGAGGATGGGGTTTACTTGGTAAAAAAGAGCTTATTTTACGGTTTCTAGCGAGTATAAACATTATATAGTGGAGTTTGTATTGTAGGGGGGGGGTATACCCTGAATTTGAATTTACTAGAGTGGGACAAATTTTAATTTTATTTGGAAATAAACTAAGAAAATTTATTAAACTGAACTCACATTATATATCGATGTAGCCAAAGCTTCCAGGTCAATAATATCCGATGCTTGTTCCATTGTTTCTTAAAACTTTATGATAGAAAAACCACAATGCTTATATACAAAATCTCAAGGGCAAATTGTGATGTAATGTGAAACCCTAGATGACTTCCCTGATTGGCTTAGAGAAACACACGCGATCCTGCTCCCGTTAGACTCGATCAATACATTCCCCACCGATTATATAATCAATTTCTTAGAAATCCAGTTCCCCCCCGAGTGGATCAATACATCTCTTCCCGTTAATGTGCATGTGCAAACTTCCCCCCGGAGTCATTAGACCTAGAAACAACAACAAATAAATCGACCTTGACCCTATTAGACTCGATCAATAATCCTTGAATTAATTATAACCTGTCGGCGTTAGACTAAATTGTAGATGGCAGCACAGTGTTGGGTTCGGACCTCCTGATAGCTTCCTACTCAAACTGTCCAAGTACTTTACCTTTTTCAAGTTTCACAGGAACTACAATCTGAGAAAATAAATATAACGACGTGAAAATAAAGTGATAAACCATCCAGTGGCGGATTCAGAGGGGGAGAGGGGGCGCAGTCCCCCTAACGTAGTCTAAAGTAGTGTAATTTACCTAATTAACGCAAGTTTGCATTAATTAAACTTGCTCCTAACGTAAGTTTATCGGATCAACCTATTTTGCGCTCGCCCCTAAAAAAATCCTGGATCTGCCCCTGAAACCATCACATCTATTCCACCAGTTATTAGAAGAAGAAAAAATTGCTTATTTTCACAAATTTCATCAATTCCCCGCCCCCATTTTTAGAAATCCTACATAGGCCAATCAGTTAAGTCCACTTTATATAAATAATAGACTAAGTCATAATTTGTATATAAATTAAGTCATACCTGTGAGATGGGACAGTTAGAAACCACTTGGCCGGCTCACCAAGTTTTTTCTGCTTTCGCAATTATCAATAATACAATTTCAAACCATGTCTCAACGATTGACGTATACACACTAACCCATTAATGCATGAAGAAGTGGGAGGAGCTTTTTGTTCCCACCGAGAATGAAGAGCCAGAAATCCTCTGTGGTAAAGTTACTGCCTAATTATATCTACAGTGCTTGGTATACACCATAGTAGTTCTGTTTTTGAATAGTATTACCATACACGCTAGGAAAATAAATTGATGAAAATAGTTTATCTTTCTAAAACTTTTTGTATCTTGTGTGAACTCTGAAGATGCATCGCCAGACTTTCCATTATATGTTCTTGTCACTGTGCAGTGACTTTTTTACAATCTTCAATAGACAAAGACACATTCGGAAACAAATTTAGCCCTTTTCAAAATCCCTGGTACTTGTGTACAAAGCGGTAAGTGCGCAAAGACAGCATCGAAATGTCCAACGTGCTATTGAATAACAGGTTTCCGCTGAATAGTGAGGCATAAAAAAAAGGGTTTCTCTATCCGAGAACTATATTTAAACTTTTGTTTTTTGGGGGTTTAGGGGGACTAAAAGGTACCTAGGTTGGATTAGGTTAGGTTACGTATTTAATATATGTCATACTTTACCCCTACCCCCCTCTAATGTGCAAATATATAGCCCAATTTTGTGCATAAAACTATTATATTTTCATCCTATTTTGTTATATTTCATTAGCATTAACGAAACTTCACTTTTTGCGCACTTACCGCTTTATACACAAGTACCAAAGCCCCTTTACCCAAGCAGATTTTTATAATTAATTATTTTCCTGATCAATCAAAACGCTGAGGTATGGTTAGTTCCAGAGTGAAGGTACTTTTTGGAAGAGTTTGTCAAGTTTTAATATGTGCTATGAGGAAGACGTTATTATAAAAGTCTCTGATATATTATAAAAACTCCTAGCATGTAGAGACACGCAAGTACTGAGATTAAACTTTTGAAAACTCAAAGATACCTAACTTAAGCTGGAGGCAAGCGGCACTAAAAAAAAAGGCGGATTTTGTAACTTGATTAAGGGTATCTATCTTATAGCATTTATTTACAGTTGCTATAATTAAACTTCAGTTTAACGTAATAAGCAAGAATTTCAAGCACCATATATGTGTTCAAAGATACCCGAGTATAACCGTTTGATGCGGCCACCCCTGGGAAAACAAAACTAGAAAAAAAGGGAATAAATTGGTTTTTGGTTCTGAAAGTTGTCTTGAATGATAAAATATATTGAGAGCTAACCTGAAAGTAGATAAGATACATAAAGTAGTGCTCAGACCATCAAGCATGTATTTCTTCTCTATGAAAAAAAAAAAATAAAAGCATTGATATAGTATGTTGTATATAGGCCTAAGTAGTTCTGATCGGGATATTTCTTGACGCTAAGTAATTTAGCAAATTATGTCTTCATTGTTAATCTATTCTTATTTCGAAGAAAATTTTCGTTTTCATGATAATCAATGTCTCAAACAAAGAAAAACTCAAAAAGTAATTACGAAAAAGAACATATGAGAATTTTGAAAAAGCTCGAAACTCTTGGAAAACGGAGTGGCTAAATCTATTAGCCTCTTTTAGTACCATTCCAGGATACGTCATCCCTGTATGCGTCACATACGTAATGGGGTCCTGATGTCCAGTGTTTCCACTTCTCCCGATTTTTCGGGAGATCTACCGAATTTCTAATCAATCTCCCGACAAAAAAAGAAGATACCGAATCTCCCGAAAATATCCAGAAAACTTAATCCCCGGAACATTTTACTTTTTGGTCATTCTTTTCTATTTTTTTTACCTGTCCATTGCCTGTGGTCTTTTAGGGACTATTTCTAACGTCCCAGGTAATTGAGGTACTGCGACTTGAATTTATCGGCATAGGTATGAACATTGCTCATAATCCATTCCACAGTGATTGCATTGGTTTTCTGTTTTTGATCATTTAAACACCTTCAAGGTTTGTAATTAACTAATTATTTTCAATTCATAAACTAACCACAGTTGTTGGCTTGCACCAAGAAAATGGGAACTAGCACTATGTGGGTCCAGCTAATTTATTAGGTTCAAAAAGGATCAAGAATTACTACAAATCTCAAGAAATATGACAAAAATTAGAATTTGTCTGCAGTTGCTTGGTAGAACCGAAGGGGTTTGCTTCAAATAATCCAACACAAGAAACAGAGACGACAATTGCTAGAATTTACAAATTTTGCTGGTTGACAAGTTTGTCACATTCCTGAAAAAATATACCGCATAAGAATTTTACTGATAAAGAAAGACTGTGTAAGCAGAAAGTGACGAATATAGTCCGCCAGGGCCTGTCAGTATATTATAAAACATACAATTGCGAAGAAAGGATGAAAACAAGTACAAAATGCCAAAAAGTGCGATTGACAAAGAAGGGTTGGAACATTCTGATAGTGTCAATAATGATAAAACAGTGACTCTGACAGCCGTGGACTATTGGAAATCGGCTTTGAGTGCAAGAGACCACTGTGGAAACCAAACTTAGCAAAGTTTGTGCAATATCTGTTTTCCTTGCCATTTTCGAACGTAGCTTCAGAAAGACTATTCAGCTTACTCAAGAAGTACATACAGGCAGAAGGAATCATTTGGTAACAGTAACTTTGGCGTCCACAATTCAGACGAAACTTGAAATTGAACGAGACGGAGTTGCAGCAGACACACTGACGGTTGACCAGCCCCTCAGAAAGAGGCTAAAAGGAGTAGTATTGTATCCCAGTACAGCTGAATTACCAGCACAGCTAAGAAGCCATGCATTAGACACAGGTTATGAATGTAATGTGGTGTATGTATCTGAAGGTTTTGCTGTTTCTTATACTTTTTTTCAGTTATATCAACACTAATGAGCTACGACTTTACGTCTTCTCTTTATGATTTGTAAACACATCTGGGGATGGTGGTAAAAAAAAAATTATCCACGTAAATCAGACTCAATGATCAAAGGAGTAGTGTCCGTAACTCGTCAGGATTTGCTATTTCTGTCCTGAACTTAGTGGGTTGTCGTTTGGGATCAGAAAAGGCCAGAAAAAGTAAGGGTCGATGAAGAAAAATGTCTTAATTTAACAGCTTTAGAGAATGAATGAAATATAACTTTACTTAGTTTCAAAATTAAATAGATTTCAAGCTTCTAGCTGCTTCCTTTTGTCATGTTTGACAACGTTGATTGGTGAATTTTCTTTCCGGAATTGCAGCTGGCTCAAGTAAAACTGCACTCCAAATTAAGAATGTGGTACTTTATATTCGAATCGCTCGAACACCTCCAAAAACTCAATACAAAATACAAAAAACTGAAAATTCTATCAAATCCTGACATCCTTCTCCCGATTTTCTCCCAAATCCTGAGAGCCATCTCCCGATTTTCTCCCGAAAATTGTCAAGATTCTACAGATTGTTTGAAAAGATAAATGGAAACACTGCTGATGTCTACTCATTATGATAAAATGGTAATTGTATTAATATTTCGATTGATTCTTTTTAGAAAAAGAATTTGAACATAAAAGAAACGTTCTGCGTAAAAAAATCTATTATAATGCTTGTGTATTATGCAGAATGATCTCTGATAATTCGTAGATTGGACACAATCACCAGGATTGCTATTTGGGGTTCACTCTTTACTAGGTTCCAGCTAAGAATAGCAAATAGTTTATTCTGTAAGTAGTTTTTAGTACTAACCGCAATAATATACATAGACTAGCAGAAGGGCCTGTCAAACAATAGGCATATTACCTGAAATTCATCTTAAATTTAATTATATCTGCGTATATGTACCTACGTATATCTATCTACGTTATATCTACATATACCCAAACTGGAATTTATTATATCTACATTCTTTTTATAATTCTTATAATGAACATCAGCATCCTACAAAATCACATCCCATTATGATAATGATAAATTACTTAATAATTCACATTGCTGACCAGTGGTGTGGGTTGCGCAGGTACCCTTCTCCACATTTACTGCCTTCGGCAGGGAGTGCAATGTGTGGCGGGGGGCAAATCATCCGACAATTCCGGGTTTTCCCCCTACATTTCTTCAGGTCTAAATTTAGAGCTGGATCGACTCTGGCTTAGGGGCCGGCGCCGTTCCTGTGTGTGTTTCTGTTTTGTTTTTTTCTACCGATTTCGGGTCTGTTTTTTTTTGGGAAAAAGGAAAAAACAGAAAAAAGGTATCCGTTTTTTTTAGTAACGTTCCTGTTTGTGTTTTTTTTTTTTTCTGGCCGTTTTTGGCGGTTATGTTTTTTTTAAAACCCTTTTTCTTAATTTTCCGTGTTTTGATTAAGAATAGTACCATAGCGTAGCCTAGCGACTTTAATTTGATTACCAATACTTGTCATCTATCGAAAAGCGCTGTTTTTACGTCTTCCGAAGAAAAGATTTGCTAGTGAAGAAAACATTCGCCATAGTAAAAATTAATCTAAAGCAGTCTACTTGGATTTAAACCCTTTGGTTAGTCTTTGAAAGTAGATGGTGACCTGGTTGGGTAAGGTGCAGATTAGCAACCCCAGTAGCGTATGGTGCAGAGGCCCTGTAAATAGAACCAGGATATACACTAAAAAGCGATTAGTTTACATCTAGATTCGACTGAACCCTATCTGTGCAAATTTACAGCCCAATTGAATGAAAAATATACAGTAAGTATTAAGTTGTTTCTATCAGGGGTTGCTAAATTGCACGTTCACCTAGATTAGTTTCCCCTGTAGTTTAGGGCACAGAGGCCCTGCCAACAGAACCAGGATATAAAAGGTGAGTTACAATCAATTAATTTTAGTTCCCAAGTAATCCCTTTATCACTAGTAGAAGCGGACCTACATAAAATGTTTTACATCCAAAGGTCATATGTAGGAGCTACTAAACGAATCTTGCTGATTTTGCCTCTGCTAGTGCTGCAGGGCTTACTAGGCTTAGGAGAAGTAAAGGGTTGGAACACAGCCACAGTAAGATATTTTTTTTTATCCTGTTCCTACTGGACAGTATATGCTCAACTTTACAGCCCAATGGACTGAATAATATACAGAAACAAACAAGTTGTTTTATCAGGAGGAACTAATCTGCACCTTTACCTCTGGTTTCTCACATCAACATAATTGAATTAGTTGATTGAATTTTATAATCAAGGGACTGTTAAACAAAGGAGTAGGCTGAAGATGTTGATGATCTACCCTTCAGCATGAGGGTATAAAATTTCCAAATGACATGTTGATTTTACGCATGTTCACTTGCAGCACCCAGGAAGTAAATGTGAATAGCCTCGATATTATTTACCCTTCAAATTTCATATACTTTAGTAAATATTTGGAGCAGCTTATTTCCAATGGTCTAATTAGTCAATCTATTATCTGCATTATAAAATCTTCTAGCTACATCAGACAGTCCGGGGCTTTCGGTTTACCATTTCCTGCTATTATTAATATTATACTTTTATTTCCCTTAATATACCATTTGAGGAGTATTCCCAAATACAGAAAAAAGATACTCTCTTATGAAATAAAATAATACTCTGTCCTGCAGAGAAGTATCTTTTTTTCCTTGAATTGTTCTTATGTTCTACTATTATTTTCAATCACATGAGTAACTAGACCTGCACTGCTCCATGCACTTAGTAATGGTATGCTTTGATGGTACGGATACACATGCTGTCATAAATGGCATCAAATCTGGAATCAAATATTTCATCAAGGTCTGACTCCGAACTTGGAGAGGTCCCTCCGTCAAGGGAAGTCAAGTTCTGGGAGCAATATGGGACCAGAAATAAGGGAGCAGCTGTAATTACCTGCAACTACTGCAAAAAAGATGTGAAGTCAACAAAGGGGGTCTGCAACATCTTTTAAAAATCACCTTATGGCTAAACACAAAATTGCTGAACAACCTAAACCAAGTACTGTTCCAAAGAAGTCACATTCTACAGCCTTGTCTCAGCTCAGCATGCCGATCACCTCATGTGAAACTAACCCACCTCGATTTGAAGGCACTGGAAAGAAAAGGGACATAAGAAATTTTTTGAAGTCAACGAAGCAGCAGCAGCTGAAGCTGAACAAGTTGTGTAGAAAAACGGTTTGCATTGACAAGCTTCCTATTTCAATATTTGAAAAACCAGGAGTAAAGGCTCTAATCTCTAAACTTACAGGAGGTCTTACGGGCCCATCAGCTCGTACTGTTGCAAGACATCTAGTTACAGCAAAGAAAAGGAAGGTCAAGCAGCTCAAAGCTGAACTCCAGAAAGCCCGGAAAGTGAATTTGACCCAAGACTGCTGGTCTTCAAGAACGGGGTCTGGCTTTCTAAGTATTACAGCTGATTATGTGATGAAAAACACTGATGGCTAGCTAACTTTGGTGCATAGAACCCTTGAGTTTAAGAGACTAAAAGTTGCTCACACTAGCACCAATATTCTTCGTGCAATTTGTAGTAGCCTCCAGAGGTTCAGAATTCTACGGAAAGTATACTTTGTAATTACTGATTCGGGAACTAATATAGTAAAGGCTCTCAGCGACGGTGAAATTATGCGAAGCTCATGCTTAGCACACAACCTGCATAATGTGGTAACTAATGCCCTTAAGCTGTGGGAATGCAGAAACCAGGCAGATTTAGTGAGTGTTCCCCACCTAAATGATTCAGAATCCAGTTCAGAATCTGATGACAACGTTTATACTGCTGAACAAGATGACTTTCCTGACGTGATTGTAGGAGATGATGACATTGAAGAAATTGGGTATACCGACTGCAGTAATGATGATGATAGTAGCTCAGAATTAAATGATCCAGACCTTGACAGCGATAGTGAGACCTCAATACCTAGACAAAGAGGAGTCTCTAGTGAAGTATTGACGCTGGGACCCGCACTGGTAAAAATAAGAAAGCTGGTTAGAATCCTGAAAGTATCTTCCAAATTCAACGATCTTTTGAAGCTATCTGCAAGACATATAATCTTAGTCCATCCATCACAAAAGACATGAATGTTGGATGGAACAGCACACTTACAATTATAGAAATGTATTGTGGCCGAAAAGAGCCACTGCGCGACTTCTTCAACCAAAACCTACGTGACGCTAAGATTAGAGAGCTCGAACTTCATAGCAATGAGTGGTTCATCATGGAAGCTGTCATTGAGGTTCTTCGCCTGTTCAAACCGGCAACAGTGATAGCTAGTGGATACAATTATGTTTCGGCAAGCAAGGTCGTGCTGATGATTAAGGGATTACTGTTGTTTTGTCAGACTCCAGATACTATTATTATGGCTAAGTCAATCAATGTGCTGAAGGAACTCCTAGTTGTTCAGCTCAGGAGATACTTTTCAGCCAGTCCTAAGTTTGATATGATACTCTTCACAAGAGCTGGCTTTTTGGACCCTGCAATTTATGAAAAAATGACACGTGTAGACAGAGAGTCAGCTCGTCAGTCCATCTCCTCGCTTCTCCAGCAATTCATCTCCGAGCAGAGAAGCACAGAAGAACTCGATCCAATCCAATTGAACTCCAAATCTTTCCCTTTTGACGTCGCTCATGCTAAGGCAGGGACTAACCGAAAAGGGTCACCAGAGACTGTTGATCAAGAACACAGCTTGTTTTCTAAGTTTCTCGACACGACTGGGTTACGGATGAACTCTACGAGGCAAAATGCCAATAGTATGAGCATTGACCGCGTGGCAGCAAATATTATCAGGGCATATGAGGAGAGAGTTCCTGTGTTTTTGAGCGAGAAACGAAGATCAGGACAAAATAATTCTGATCCACTAGAATTTTGGTCTGATTACTGTTACACTTAACCGGAGTTAAGTGAAATTTCATGCATTCATCTATCAGTCCCTGAAACTTCAGTACCAAGTGAGAGTGCATTTAGGATTACTGGGTACTTTATGCGAAAGCAGTGCTCATGAAAGACTACAAAGTCACTTGAACTCCGAATGTTTTTAAGTAATAAATTTTAATCTAGCTGGTCTTTTCATATATTTGGTCTTTTTGTAAATTTGGTCATTTTTATTATTCTATGTTAATAAATATTCACGTTACTCTCGTAAATGTAAAGAAACTGAAAAAAAACCGAAATATCTGTGAAAAAGTCCGTTTTTTAAGTAAAAACAGGTCGGGTCGGTTTTTCGGTAAAAAAAACGAAAAAAATAAAACGATTTCCGTTTTTTTTTCACGGTATTGGTGTGTGTTCCGTTTTTTCATTGCCGTTTTTTACCGTTTCTGTTTTGGCCAAAAACAGAAACGGTGCCGACCCCTACTCTGGCTGAGCTTAAATAGTCGCACCATTCACCCCCGTTCCAAACCAAAAACCAGCGTCACCAGGACTCGAACTCCTGCTTCCAGAATTTCAAGTCCAGTGCACTAACCACTCAGCCAGGAACGCTCAAATTTGTTAATGATAGTTACGAATGTTTTAAATCAAAGATGGATTAACCATTGTCCTTAGATCAAGTATTAGATCTAAGATTGAAGTGAAATAAAATACAAAAATAAATTGAAAATCCAAAAAAGCTATGACGTTGATTCACCAACGTTTGTAGAATATTATAGCCTAGCAGTTATCTAATTTTTGACATGCACACTTAAATTTTTATAGGAACTATCTGTTATTGTGGTTTGACTATGTATAACCAAACATTTTGTTGTTGTGTTTTTGTTATCAGGTTACTTATATCACCTTTTGAATCATAGCTACTGCATTTATCCTCTACGGCTTTTTCTTCTGTTACTACTTTCTAGAAGTAAGAGGGCTCCGATTTAAGAAAAAAAAAAAATAGGAAGCCTGTTTTACAATTCATCATTCAACTTTTCTCGAGTGAAAGTAAAAAAGCGACATTAAAATTTAAGACAAACAGACATTATCTGTATATCTTGGGGCTGTCTCCTCCTCAACCCCTCGCTCTTTACAGAGTTTTTTTCTTCAAGATTTCATTTTCTTCAAGATTTTATTTCTTTCAAGATATGTTATCTTTGAGACATTTTCTTCACGATTTTTTGTTTTAAGATATTTTTGCTCTCCCGCTGGTAGAAGTCTCTGCAGATGTTTCTAGATCAATAAAGCTATAGATTGCGTGTTTCCAATCCATTCTCCCCGAGAGCATGCTAGAATCCAAGAATCTTATTGTTTATTGATCTATTAGGCACATCTGCTTGTAACATTGTTATTAACTATCTAGCGTGAGCTAGACAGGACTCTGTTTTGATTCTCAAATGGCTTTGTAAGACAATGACTTTTTATTGTACATACAAGTTTTATTAATAAACAAATTTACAAACATTATTGAAAGACATTATTCTTCGGGCACTGAAATCAATGTTATATGGGCAGGAATGGGATATATTCAACTATAAAGTCGCGCAATCGAGGATTGTCTACATAAATGCTAAGACGTTCGCCGTAAGTATATCCACAACATCAAAAGTGTAATACTGCATGAAAACCAAAGCTTTTAATCGATGAATCTTGTACTCACTTCCAACTTAGTCTGAGAATCTTTTTAATCCGAGGACAATGAGTATAAACCGTGTAATGCATTCAAGTTTCTCTTGAATAAGCATTTTCCTTATCCCCTTCAACCTGTGGTTTTATATATTTCCCCTGTAACATCAAAGCCTTCTAAAACACACAGCATTTACCTTCTAAAAACAGCGCAATGCCCTCATTGCATTTTAGAAACGACTCTTAAGTTTTAACATCGCTCCATACCTTTAGAAAAACATTTGATCTATTTCAATATCTTTTTATCTTAAATTTTATATTTCCTTATTCCTTAAAAAAGGACATAGAATTTAAAACATATTCTTAAACAAACATTCCCTTCAACCAGTGGTCTTATATATTTTACCCCGTGAAATTGAAACCTTCTAGAACATAGAGAAATTACCTTCTAAAACAGGGCAACCCATTTCTTTCATTCTAGATATGGCTCTTAAGTTTTAACATCGCTCCTTACTCTTAGCAAAACATGTGATCTATTTCAGTATCTTTTCATCTTTAATTTCACATTTCCTTTATTTGCATATTTTAATCGATTTTTAAACATTAACAAAGTTGTAGCCCTACCAGGGCAATATACGGCGGACCCATGACATCCCTGTGATACATTTATCATTCCTAATGCATGTTTTCAGATATTTTATTGATATAAACTATGCTTTAAATCAGTTTTTGTTTTCGCAAGCAACCCCTCATGATAGACCATGTCAGTTACAGCACAGGAAACATTTCAGCACAGCAAAATTTGCAGCACAGCAAAAATATTCTAAGTCATACGTTTTAAACGAAAAACTTCCAAAAGACACTTTGAAACACCAACAATGTTAACACAGACAAGCTAAACCACGGCATAGTACAAGAAAAACATCCTAAGTCATATGTTTCAAACAAAAAGCTTCCAAAGTACACTTTGAAACACCAACAAAGCTAACACAGACAAGCCAAACTACGAAACAGTAAAACAAAAAACATCTTAAGTCATACGTTTCAAACAAATAACTTCCAATATACACTTTGAAGCACCAATATTGCTAACACAGACAGGATAAATCATGAAATATCAGAACAAAACCATCCTAGTCATACGTTTGAAACGAAAAACTTTCAAAATACACTTTGAATTACCAACAAAGCCAACACAGAGAGGATAAACCATAAAACATCACAACAAAAACATCCTAAGTGATACGTTTCAAACAAAAACTAAAAAATACATTTCGAAACACCAACAAAGCTAACACTGACAAGATAAACTTCGACAACGCCTAATAAAAATATTCCAAGTCATAGGGTTCAAAAAAAAAACTTCCAAAATACACTTTGAAACACAAATAAAGGTAACACAGACAAGCTAAAGCATAAAATAGCAAAACAAAAAAACATCCTAAGCCATACGTTTCAAAGGAATAACTTCCTAAATACACTTTTTAACACCAATAAAGCTAACACAGACAGGATAAACCATGAAATATCGCAACAAAAACTTACTAAGTCATACGTTTCATATGAACAACTTCCAAATAACCCTTTGAGACACCAACAAAGCTAACACAGACAAGATTAACCACGACACAGCACAATAAAAACATCCTAAGTTATACATTTCAAACGAAACACTTCCAAAATACACTTTGAAACATCAACAAAGGTAACACAGACAAGATAAACCATGAAACTACACTACAAAAAACATCCTAAGTCATACTTTTTAGATGAAAAACTTCCAAAATACACTTTGAAATGCCGACGAAGCCAAAACAGAGAGGATAAACCCCAAAAAATCACAACGAAAGCATCCTAAGTCATACGTTTGAAACAAAAAACTTCAAAAACACACTTTGAAACACCAACAAAGCTAACACTGACAAGATAAACCTTGACAAAACCCAATACGAACATCCTAAGTCATACGTTTCAGCGAAAAACTTCCAAAATACACTTTGAAACACCAACTAAGCTAAGACAGACTAGATAAACTATGACAAAGCGCAACAATAGTATCCTAAGTCATATGGTTCAAACGTAAAGCTTCCAAAATACACTTTGAAACACCTACCTACAACGGAACACAGACAAGATAAACCACGAACAGCGCAATAAAACATCTTAAGTCAAGCGTTATTGAACGAATATTTTCCAAAATACACATTTAAACACAAACAAAGCTAAAACAAACAAGATAAACCACGACACAACACACAAAAACGTCCTAAGTAATACGTTTCAAACGAATAATTTCCAAACTTCATTTTGAAATACCAACAAATTTAACACAGACAAGCCAAATCACGACGCAGCACAATAAAAACATCCTAAGTCATACGTTTCAAACAAAAAACTACCAAAATACACGTTGGAACGCCAACAATGCTAACACTGACAAGCTAATTCACCACACAGCAAAAACAAAAACGTCCTTCGTCATACATTTCAAACGAGAAACTTCCAAAATACACTGTGAAATGCCATCAAAGCTAACACAGACAAGATAAACCACGACACTGCAGAAAAAACGTGGCATTTTCATTAAAACTCTCAGATCTAGCTCTTAATATGGCTTAAATTTACCTCTAACAAGATTCTATGAAATTTGAAGAGAAAATATTATTCATATGTGCGCTTGTCAACCGGGGGGGGGAGTGCATAGTCTTGGCTCAAAGATTCAAAACATTTTCTTTTAAAGCCCTCAAAAATATCTTAATGGGGGTTAAATTTACCTCTAAAGAGATTAAGTGAAATTTGAAGAGACAATATTATTCAGATGTGCGCTTGTCAACCGGGGGCAGGGTGCATAGTCTTGGCCAAAAGAAATGTGGTATTTTCATTAAAGATCTCAGAAATAGCTCATAAAAGGCCTTAAATTTACCTCTAACGAGAGTATAAGAAATTTAAATGGAAAATTCAAATGTGCACTTGTCAACTGTGCATTTTAAATGTGCTGCATAGTCTTGGCTCAACGAAACGTTAAAAGCTCTCAACAATATCTTAATGCGGGTTTTATTTACCTCTAAGATCAATCCTCCCCTCTGGAATTGGTTGCTAGGGTTCCCACCTTTCTGAAATTTATGGTTCTTTTGCTTATATTTTATCATTTATAAGTTCTTTCACGTTTTGTTTTTTCGTTTGTTGTGTTTTACCCGCCTTTTCTGTGTTTTAATAATGCTTGTAAATTTGTTTTATGAGTAAAATTTGCATTTACAACACCCTTAATCCTTTAAATTTATTGATCCAGGATAATCTTCAATATATTTCACTAATGCAATGAACAATCTAACGCCAATGCTACGTAACACCTGATATCTACGTATATCTATCTACGTTATATCTACATATACCCAAACTGGAATTTATTATTTCTACATTGTTTTTATCATTCTTATAATGAACATCAGCATCCTACAAAATCACATCCCATTATGATAATGATAAATTACTTAATAATTCACATTGCTGACCAGTGGTGTGGGTTGCGCAGGTACCCTTCTCCACATTTACTGCCTTCGGCAGGGAGTGCAATGTGTGGCGGGGGGCAAATCATCCGACAATTCCGGGTTTTCCCCCTACAATTTCTTCAGGTCTAAATTTAGAGCTGGATCGACTCTGGCTGAGCTTAAATAGTCGCACCATTCACCCCCGTTCCAAACCAAAAAACCAGCGTCACCAGGACTCGAACTCCTGCTTCCAGAATTTCAAGTCCAGTGCACTAACCACTCAGCCAGGAACGCTCAAATTTGTTAATGATAGTTACGAAGGTTTTAAATCAAAGATGGATTAACCATTGTCCTTAGATCAAGTATTAGATCAAAGATTGAAGTGAAATAAAATACAAAAATAAATTGAAAATCCAAAAAAGCTATGACGTTGATTCACCAACGTTTGTAGAATATTATAGCCTAGCAGTTATCTAATTTTTGACATGCACACTTAAATTTTTATAGGAACTATCTGTTATTGTGGTTTGACTATGTATAACCAAACATTTTGTTGTTGTGTTTTCGTTATCAGGTTACTTATATCACCTTTTCAATCATAGCTACTGCATTTATCCTCTACGGCTTTTTGTTCTGTTACTACTTTCTAGAAGTAAGAGGGCTCCTATTTAAAAAAAAAAAAAAAATAGGAAGCCTGTTTTACAATTCCTCATTCAACTTTTCTCGAGTGAAAGTAAAAAAGCGACATTAAAATTTAAGACAAACAGACATTATCTGTATATCTTGGGGCTGTCTCCTCCTCAACCCCTCGCTCTTTACACTAAAGTTGAATAGTGCTTTAAACACACTTACTACTGCAAACCAAAGGCCCTTGAGTTTGGCTTGCAGTTGTCCTTAAAGAATTGGGACAAAAGTTCAAACTTTAGCGCATAGAGCAGAAGGTTTAAGAAGGGACAGCCTCCCTGGCATACAGAATAATTTTTGTTCGTCTAAAGTTTATTCTTGCTATTTACTTTAATATTGCTTTTGCTGTTGTCCTTAGGACAAAGTCCATTGACATGATCTATACGTAACCTGGGTAACCCTGGGTAAACCCGTAACTCTGCCTAGCTTCTGATCTTCTACGTAACCCTGTCTAGCTTCTGGTTTATTATGAAACCAGTTACTGATCTTATTTTCTACCATAGCCGCAGCAATGTTATCCTCGTACATAGCACTAATTACTTTAATGTAATTATCTGATATAGCGTAGAAGGATAAGGCCCTCGGTAGAGCTCTTTAATCAGCTGAATCAAAGGCTTGCTCATAATTTATAAAACTGAGGACTAAAGGGCTTTGATGAATCAGGCACTTCTCGATTATTAATCTAAGAGGGAAAATTTGGTCGACGCATCCTCTTCCCCTCCTAAAAGGACACTGTTCTTCTCTTAAAACTTTAGCTACAACATGCCCAAGTCTAAAAATTATCATAAGACCAAATAATTTGCATCCTACAAAAACGAAACTTATGCCTCTATAATTAATATATTCATTCTTGTCTTATTTCTTATACAGGGGTTTAACAAGAGTTTTCCTGAAATTAAACTTTTTGAAAAATACCTCCCCATTTTCAAAATTCCCCCCCCCCCCAACAGAAAGGAAATTTTCTAGTGATTTTTATAATGCCCGGCCTCACTTTTCCTTCTCTGTAGAAGTAGGCCTATGAATGTTGTCTTTTATGCTAGATAGAAAAGATTATCGCATTGATAGGAGCGCTATCACACCCATCACCTGTTTTCTAGAGTCAAGAGGGTTTAGAGATCAATTTTTACATCCCATCCTTTTCCAAAACTCTGTTTACAGAGTTTAAGCTCACCGAGAATTAGAAAATTTGGGCATAAAGCTTATTTTTCGAGGGTTTAGACACACTCCCCCTGCCTGCACAAAGATCAACTGCCCTCTTCCATAATGGGTGAAACGCAATTATAAACCAGGGTACATAATTTTGTGAAGCCTAAAATAAACAAAGTTAGTTAAATGAAGCTTTAAAATGAATGTTTATGTTTACCGTTTACTTCGTGGATTACCGTAATACCGTTTACGTTTATTGTCTCTGAAACAGGAAAGCGTAATATACAGTTTTTTGATAAATTTAAGTCGAAGGGCTATCTCAGAGTTTTCGCTCAATTGCTTTTCGGCACCCTTTGGACTGAATTTGTTGTTTTACACCACAAAAGGTCAGAAAATGCCACTTTGTCCCTTCACAATCTTTTTTGGTAATTAAAAAGGTCAGTAGAACATTCAATTTTCTTTCTAATGAGACTCCTTCCGATATTCACGATTCATTGGTTTTATACGGTAACCCCTGGGGGAGAAAAAAAAAAAGAAAAAAAAAGCAAGGACAGAAATAAGCAAGCATCGTGACCATCCTTCTGGAAAAAAAAAATTACAAAATCTCACATTTTTGTAGATTTGGGGATGAACCCTCGCTAATATACTTCTTATTTATGCTGGATTTGATGGCGTAATTTTCATCAAATTTACTCGCTTTTTTTGTGTTGAAACAATAAATAAGCACGCATCTGAGATCTTCTGGAAAAAAGCGCAAAAAATTATATTTTGGTAGATAGGAGCTTGAAACCTTTAAAATAGGGTTCTCTGATACGGTGAATTTGATGTTTTTTTTTTTTTTTTTTTTCAATATCACTTGACTCGTGTCAAGTGATATTTGGAGCCAGAATAAAAAAATCAATTCTTTTGATGCATTAATTGTTATGAAAATTAAGTTTTTTAGAGTTTCGGTTAACATTGGGCCTATGCGCTCCTTACTTACAGTTTTCTACCAAAAACTGCTTGATAGTTTATTGAGAGCATATTTCTCGCAAATGGATTTTTTTCTACATCCCAAGCATCACAGAAGGCAATTAGGTAAGGTACTTGGATGACCTTGCTAAGAAAATGAACACAGAGCTACCTGTTTACTCCAAACTTTCACTTCAAATGGCACAACAGATTCAACGATGCATGGAATGCGGTTGACGACATAGCATAGCGTATAGCTTACCCGCAACGAGAGATAGGCCTATTATGTAGGGATAGTTATTTCAATTATCTGTTCGTGGTATGAGGTAGAGGTTGCTCACTCTGCTAGTCCTAGTTTTGAATCTTGAGTGATTAAATTTGTACACGGCCGCTTCGGCTTATACTCGGCTACTTGAAAATTAACCATCGAAGATGGGCCAAAATTTATAGCCACTCATTATACCAGCTCTATGGGCGTTTCCAAAAAATCCTTCTTCAAATGTCTCCCTGCTGCTCTGAAAACGTATATTATATCAAATTATTCATGACCACCTCAGCATGGCGGTAGGAGTAGGACTGATATCGTTCTCGTAGAGGGTAGAGACCGAAATCTTGGTTCTTCTAAAAGGTGACTCTTAGGCTATGCGCTGCAGTGTTCCGCCTTCATTATAGCATTGATTTATTAGATAGTGGGAGGGGGGGGGGGTAAAAACTAACAAACAAGTATGTGTCCAATAAGAGAGTCATGCATACTCCCACCATTTACCCGTGCCCCAGCTATTTAAACATTTGACTCTCAATTACTTGGACTATCTGTCTTAGCTTTTCTCTGTCTACAATTAGCCATATCTTGATGCAACCTATGCAACCTACTGCAAAATACTTGATAACTTCAATTCAAAATCTGGATACAATGTAAGCATCCTTTCAAAGACCATTATTACCATAGGGTGGCACATTCGTCTCTAAGCATATATTAAATAAAAAAAACAAGTTTTTTAAACTGAAAGTAAGGAGCGACATTAAAACTTAAAACGAACAAAAATTATTCCGTACATGAAAGGGACTGTCCACTCCTCAACGCCTCGCTCTTTACGCTAAAGTTTTTTAATGTTTTAAATAAAGTTTTGAGACAGAGTCAAACTTTAGGTAAAGAGCGAGGCGTTGAGGAGAGGACAGTCCCTTTCATATACGGAATAATTTCTGTTCGTTTTAAGTTTTAATATCGCTCCTTACTTTCAGTTTAAAAAACTTGTTTTTTTTATTTAATTTTTGAACGTTTTTGAATAAATGCAGGTTTTGATCTTGGCTCACCGTACATGAATAATTAAAAAAAAATTTCATATTAATTTACTTTTATTTAGTTAAATGGCTTTCTCGAAACTTGTTTAATTTTATTTACGAACGTTTTTATTGGTAATAAATATACGTATATGAAAGGGACTGTCCCCTCCTCAACGCCTCGCTCTTTACGCTAAAGTTTTTTATTGTTTTAAAAAATAAAGTTGTGAGACAGAGTCAAACTTTAGCGTAAAGAGCGAGGCGTTGAGGAGGGGACAGTCCCTTTCATATACGGAATAATTTCTGTTCGTTTTAAGTTTTAATGTCGCTCCTTACTTTCAGTTTAAAAAACTTGTTTTTTTTATTAAATTGTTGAACGTTTTTGAATAAATGCAGGTTTTGATCTTGGCTCACCGTACATGAATAATTAAAACAAAATTTTCATATTAATTTACTTTTATTTAGTTAAATGGCTTTCTCGAAACTTGTTTAATTTTATTTACGAACGTTTTTATTAGTAATAAATATACGTAACTTACGAATTAACTTACGTAACGAACTTCTATATTCATATATTTTTAATTTGTTTATTAGGGGGTTCGCCCCCTAGTCAATACCTTGCTCCTTAAGCGAAAGTTCGAATTTTGGTCCAATTCTTTAAAAATGACCGCTTAATCACAAAGGCCGTTAATTAGAATAAATAGCTCTTATGAAAGTACTACAAAATCTTTGGCTTAAAGAGCGAGGTATTGACTACGGGGTGAACCCAATAATATATGTAGTATTTTCTGTTCGTTTTAAGTTTCGATGTTGCTGCTATTGCAGTTGAAATACTTGTTTTTTTATATTAAATTTCTGATCTTTTTTTAAATAATGCTGGGAAGTCCGGCGTCCCCTTTATAGCAATGTCCCTTCCCCCATGAAAACTTCCTTCATGGAAAGATCCTCCCACATAACCCCCGACCCACCCCTCTCCCCCCCGACCCGGAAAAATATACCCAGAAAAACTCTGTATACTTCCAAAAAACCAAAACTATATGTTAACATTGGGTAAAATTCATAAGTTTCAGCCCTCCCACCGGGAATTTAGGGGGATTAAGTCATCCTAAAAGACATACTTATTATATTTTCGAACATGCTGAACAAAATGGCTATCTCAAAATTTTGATCAGGTGACTTTGGGAAAAAAATGAGCGTGGGAGGGGGCCTAGTTGCCCTCCATTTTTTTGGTCACTTAAAAAGGCCACAAGAACTTTCAATATTCATTCCAATGAGCCCTCCCACAATATTATAGGACCAGTGGTTCGATACGATCACCCTTGGGAAAAAAAAAAACAACAAACAAATAAACACGCACCCGTGATCTTTCTTCTGGCAAAAATGCAAAATTCCACATTTTTGTAGATGGGAGCTTGAAACCTGTACAGTAGGGTTCTCTGATACGCTGAATATGATGGTGTGATTTTCATTAAGGTTCTATAACTTTTAGGGGGTCTTTCCTCCTTTTTTCGAAAATCAGCCAAATTTTCTCAGGCGCCTAAATTTTGATGGGTAGAATTAAACTTGATGAAACTTATATATTTGAAATCAGCATTAAAATCTGATTCTTTTGATGTATCTATTTGTATCAAAATACCGTTTTCTGGAGTTTCGGTTACCATTGTGCCGGGTCGCTCCTTACTTACAGTTCGTTACCACGAACTGTTTGATACTGTCAAACAGTTCGTGATAACGAACTGTAAGTAAGGAGCGACATGGTTTGATAGTAACCAAAACTCTAAAGTACAGAATTTTGATATCAATAGATACATCAAAAGAATCGACTTATAATGCTGATTCCAAATATATAAGAACCATTAAGTTTAGTCTTTCCCATCAAAAGCTAAACGCCTGAGCAAATTTGCCTGGTTTTCAAAAAAGGGGAGAAACATCCCCTAAAAGTAAAGAAATCTTAATGAAAATCACATCATCAGATTCGGCGTATCCGAGAACCCTTTTGCAAAAGTTTCAAGCTCCCATCTGTAAAAGTGTGGAATTTCGTATTTTTTGTCAAAAGAGAGATCACGGATGCGTGTTTTTTTATTATTATTATTATTTTTTTGCCAGGGGTGATCGCATCAAACCATTAGTCCTAGAATACAGAGAAAGAGATCATTTGAACGGAAATTGAAAGTTCTAGTGCTCTTTTTAAGTGACTAAAAAGATTGGAGGGCAACTAGCCCCCCTCCCATCCTGCTTTTTTCCACAAATTCGTCCGATCAAAATTTTGAGATAGCCATTTTGTTCAGCATAGCTGAAAGGCCCATTAAGTATGCTTTTTGAGATAGCATGACCCCCCACCGTCCCTGGGGAAAGGTCTTTAAGTTATATATTTTGCCCATTGTTTATGCATAGTATATGTTATTGGGAAGTATGCATACATACGGGTAGGGGAGGAATTTTTTGCTTGGGGAATTTTCCACGGGGAAAATTTTCCAAAGCGAGGGAAGTTTCCGGGGGGGGGTGGAACTTTTCAGAGAAAATTTTACACTGGGAGAGAACTCCTAAATATGCCAAAATTTCTATATGAATTTCTTTTTATGGTCTTACTTTCCCTTTCCCGACTCAATTTACGTGTGGGGATGAAAAGAGGAATTGTCTGGAGAGAAATTATTACCGGGTTGGATTTGTCTAGAGTATCTTTCGTAGGAGGGGGAATTTGTCACTGGAGAAATTCGTCTTGGGGGGAGTTTTCCACGGGATAAATTCTCGAGAGGGAATTGTCTGCGGATGCAACTTTCAACGGGGGTGGGGGGCAGGTTAGTTGTCCGAAAACTTTTCCAGTGAGTAGAGTATTTTCGGCACTAATTTAAAAACAGTCTTTTCATAGGAAAGTGTGCCAAGAAGAAATTTGCACCTGGAACGGTGTGCAAGAAATTTTTCAGCTAGAATGATATTGTTTGAGAGTAATTTTCCCGGTGGGCGGGGGGGTATTTTAGATGGAAATAACCTTCCATGGAGGGATTGTCTGTGGGGAGAAGGAATTTTCCGTGGAGGGGGAGCCGGATTTCCTGGCATTTATTAGTAGAAAGGGGGGTGCTACTCCGACGATGACCACGTGGTTTATGGTTTTCTCACTGAGAATGAAAAAACAAGAATTTTCTCACTTTGAAAAACAGGAATTTTCTCGCTTTTATGATTGTTTTCATGGACGGTTACGTGTGTTGGTCGATTTATTTGATGTTTTTCATGGATGGTTATGGATTATTTATAGTTTTTGTCAATGAAAATGAAAAAACAGAAACTTTCTCACATTTATGTTTGTTTTTATGGTTGTTGTCAGTGAGAATGAAAAAACCGGAATTTTGTCACATTTATGTCGGTTTTCATGGATGGTTATGTGTGTTGGTCAATTTATTTGATGGTTTTATAGTCTTTGTCAGTGAGAATGGAAAAACAGGAACTTTGTCACTCCCTTCTTGTTGTTGTTCGATCCAAATGATATGAGTTTCCGGGGAACACCTGTGCTGTCAGTCATTAATCAAATTGTTTCCAGGGAATGTCTGACAGATGACGTCAAGTTAATTAATTTATTTGGTGCATTCCCAAAGAGAAATGTCTCCGGGACAAAGTGAAAACACAGGGATGCCAAACAAAAGGAACACGCTGAAATTACGTTTAGGGAATATTTGGGCAAAACCGTTTTAGTCATTTTATGGAATTATTTCGGCGAAATAGTTAGAGACATTTTAAAATATGATTTTTGAAGAGATTTTAGGAGAGAATTTGAGGGTAAAACTATGTGGTCGTTATAATACACAAGTTCGATTTTAAAAGTGTTGTGAGGTCCTCTACCCCAACCCCAAAGGGTTCCAATCCCTCTACCCCAACCCCGAAGGAAGCCACCGGTCCTCAAAGGTGCACTGGGCTCTCAAAAGGGCCCCCCGGCCCTCAAGGTTCCCCCAGACCCCCCCCCCCTGGGGCCCAAAGGACCCCTCCCCCCTTTGGCCCCCCAAAGGGGCCCCTCTCCCTCCATCTCCTCCCTCCTCCTCCCCTTCCCCTCCCCTCCTCCTCCCCTCCTCCCCCTCCCCTCCCCTCCTCCTCCTCCTCCCTCCTCCTCCTCCTCCTCCTCCTCCTCCCCTCCCCTTCCCTCCCCCATTTTTTATACTTTTTTTGTGCATTGAGACACAGAACGACCCCCTCCCCCGGCCCCTCCCCCTCCAAAGGTCTGATTTTTCAAAGTTCATTTTGAATTTCCTTCGTTGAAATGCAAGAGTTGGAATGTTTCAGTAGTGTTTGGTTGTGGTTTACCTTGTCACAGTTACATTTTCTTGATTTTCCAAAGTTCATTTCGAATTTCTTTCGTTGAAATGCACGAGTTGGAATATTTCATTAGTGTATGGTTGTTGTTTACCGTGTCAAATTTACATTTTATTTATATTTCAAATTTTTTTTTGTTTTTCCGTAGTTTATTTGATTGATTTGTAATATTTCTTTTGTTTTTGGTTTAACTTTTCACACTTACATTTTATTGATTTTTCAAAGTTCATTTTGAATTTTTTTCATTGAAATGCAAGAGTTGGAATATTTCAGATGTGTTTGGTTGACCTTGTCACAGTTATATTTTCTTTATTTTTAAAAGTTAATTTTGAATTTCATTCATTGAAATTCAAGAGTTTGAATATTTCAGTATTGTTTGGTTTTGGTTTACCTTGTCACTGTTACATTTTCTTGATTTTTCAAAGTTCATTTTGAATTTCCTTATTTGACAGGCAAGAGTTGGAATATTTCAGGAGTGCGTTGGTGTTTTTTATCGTGTCACAGATACATTTTCTTGATTTTTCAAAGTTCATTTCGAATTTCTTTCGTTGAAATGCAAGAGTTGCAATATTTCAGTAGTGTTTGGTTGTGGTTTACCTTGTCACAGGTACATTTTCTTGATTCTTCAAAGTTTATTTTGAACTTCTTTTATTGACACTCTTGTGTTGGACAAGTTCAGTTGTAGATGGTTGTGGTTTATCTTATCACAGATACATTTTCTTGATTTTACTAATACTATTTTGATTTTTTATTGTTGAAATGCAAGATATGGAAGATTCATGATGCAAGTGTTAGTGGTTTAACGTATCGAACCCAAATTTTCTTGATTTTTCAAAGTTCATTTTGAATTTCTTTCGTTGAAATGCAAGAGTTGGAATATTTCAGTAGTGTTTGGTTGTGGTTTACCTTGTCACAGTTACATTTTCTTGATTTTTCAAAGTTCATTTTGAATTTCTTTCGTTGAAATGCAAGAGTTGGAATATTTCAGTAGTGTTTGGTTGTGGTTTACCTTGTCACAGTTACATTTTCTTGATTTTTCAAAGTTCATTTTGAATTTCTTTCGTTGAAATGCAAGAGTTGGAATATTTCAGTAGTGTTTGGTTGTGGTTTACCTTGTCACAGTTACATTTTCTTGATTTTTCAAAGTTCATTTTGAATTTCTTTCGTTGAAATGCAAGAGTTGGAATATTTCAGTAGTGTTTGGTTGTGGTTTACCTTGTCACAGTTACATTTTCTTGATTTTTCAAAGTTCATTTTGAATTTCTTTCGTTGAAATGCAAGAGTTGGAATATTTCAGTAGTGTTTGGTTGTGGTTTACCTTGTCACAGTTACATTTTCTTGATTTTTCAAAGTTCATTTTGAATTTCTTTCGTTGAAATGCAAGAGTTGGAATATTTCAGTAGTGTTTGGTTGTGGTTTACCTTGTCACAGTTACATTTTCTTGATTTTTCAAAGTTCATTTTGAATTTCTTTCGTTGAAATGCAAGAGTTGGAATATTTCAGTAGTGTTTGGTTGTGGTTTACCTTGTCACAGTTACATTTTCTTGATTTTTCAAAGTTCATTTTGAATTTCTTTCGTTGAAATGCAAGAGTTGGAATATTTCAGTAGTGTTTGGTTGTGGTTTACCTTGTCACAGTTACATTTTCTTGATTTTTCAAAGTTCATTTTGAATTTCTTTCGTTGAAATGCAAGAGTTGGAATATTTCAGTAGTGTTTGGTTGTGGTTTACCTTGTCACAGTTACATTTTCTTGATTTTTCAAAGTTCATTTTGAATTTCTTTCGTTGAAATGCAAGAGTTGGAATATTTCAGTAGTGTTTGGTTGTGGTTTACCTTGTCACAGTTACATTTTCTTGATTTTTCAAAGTTCATTTTGAATTTCTTTCGTTGAAATGCAAGAGTTGGAATATTTCAGTAGTGTTTGGTTGTGGTTTACCTTGTCACAGTTACATTTTCTTGATTTTTCAAAGTTCATTTTGAATTTCTTTCGTTGAAATGCAAGAGTTGGAATATTTCAGTAGTGTTTGGTTGTGGTTTACCTTGTCACAGTTACATTTTCTTGATTTTTCAAAGTTCATTTTGAATTTCTTTCGTTGAAATGCAAGAGTTGGAATATTTCAGTAGTGTTTGGTTGTGGTTTACCTTGTCACAGTTACATTTTCTTGATTTTTCAAAGTTCATTTTGAATTTCTTTCGTTGAAATGCAAGAGTTGGAATATTTCAGTAGTGTTTGGTTGTGGTTTACCTTGTCACAGTTACATTTTCTTGATTTTTCAAAGTTCATTTTGAATTTCTTTCGTTGAAATGCAAGAGTTGGAATATTTCAGTAGTGTTTGGTTGTGGTTTACCTTGTCACAGTTACATTTTCTTGATTTTTCAAAGTTCATTTTGAATTTCTTTCGTTGAAATGCAAGAGTTGGAATATTTCAGTAGTGTTTGGTTGTGGTTTACCTTGTCACAGTTACATTTTCTTGATTTTTCAAAGTTCATTTTGAATTTCTTTCGTTGAAATGCAAGAGTTGGAATATTTCAGTAGTGTTTGGTTGTGGTTTACCTTGTCACAGTTACATTTTCTTGATTTTTCAAAGTTCATTTTGAATTTCTTTCGTTGAAATGCAAGAGTTGGAATATTTCAGTAGTGTTTGGTTGTGGTTTACCTTGTCACAGTTACATTTTCTTGATTTTTCAAAGTTCATTTTGAATTTCTTTCGTTGAAATGCAAGAGTTGGAATATTTCAGTAGTGTTTGGTTGTGGTTTACCTTGTCACAGTTACATTTTCTTGATTTTTCAAAGTTCATTTTGAATTTCTTTCGTTGAAATGCAAGAGTTGGAATATTTCAGTAGTGTTTGGTTGTGGTTTACCTTGTCACAGTTACATTTTCTTGATTTTTCAAAGTTCATTTTGAATTTCTTTCGTTGAAATGCAAGAGTTGGAATATTTCAGTAGTGTTTGGTTGTGGTTTACCTTGTCACAGTTACATTTTCTTGATTTTTCAAAGTTCATTTTGAATTTCTTTCGTTGAAATGCAAGAGTTGGAATATTTCAGTAGTGTTTGGTTGTGGTTTACCTTGTCACAGTTACATTTTCTTGATTTTTCAAAGTTCATTTTGAATTTCTTTCGTTGAAATGCAAGAGTTGGAATATTTCAGTAGTGTTTGGTTGTGGTTTACCTTGTCACAGTTACATTTTCTTGATTTTTCAAAGTTCATTTTGAATTTCTTTCGTTGAAATGCAAGAGTTGGAATATTTCAGTAGTGTTTGGTTGTGGTTTACCTTGTCACAGTTACATTTTCTTGATTTTTCAAAGTTCATTTTGAATTTCTTTCGTTGAAATGCAAGAGTTGGAATATTTCAGTAGTGTTTGGTTGTGGTTTACCTTGTCACAGTTACATTTTCTTGATTTTTCAAAGTTCATTTTGAATTTCTTTCGTTGAAATGCAAGAGTTGGAATATTTCAGTAGTGTTTGGTTGTGGTTTACCTTGTCACAGTTACATTTTCTTGATTTTTCAAAGTTCATTTTGAATTTCTTTCGTTGAAATGCAAGAGTTGGAATATTTCAGTAGTGTTTGGTTGTGGTTTACCTTGTCACAGTTACATTTTCTTGATTTTTCAAAGTTCATTTTGAATTTCTTTCGTTGAAATGCAAGAGTTGGAATATTTCAGTAGTGTTTGGTTGTGGTTTACCTTGTCACAGTTACATTTTCTTGATTTTTCAAAGTTCATTTTGAATTTCTTTCGTTGAAATGCAAGAGTTGGAATATTTCAGTAGTGTTTGGTTGTGGTTTACCTTGTCACAGTTACATTTTCTTGATTTTTCAAAGTTCATTTTGAATTTCTTTCGTTGAAATGCAAGAGTTGGAATATTTCAGTAGTGTTTGGTTGTGGTTTACCTTGTCACAGTTACATTTTCTTGATTTTTCAAAGTTCATTTTGAATTTCTTTCGTTGAAATGCAAGAGTTGGAATATTTCAGTAGTGTTTGGTTGTGGTTTACCTTGTCACAGTTACATTTTCTTGATTTTTCAAAGTTCATTTTGAATTTCTTTCGTTGAAATGCAAGAGTTGGAATATTTCAGTAGTGTTTGGTTGTGTTTTACCTTGTCACAGTTACATTTTCTTGATTTTTCAAAGTTCATTTTGAATTTCTTTCGTTGAAATGCAAGAGTTGGAATATTTCAGTAGTGTTTGGTTAGTTTTCCAGGTTTTGGATTAGATCGTGTATGTCCTCAGCTATTGCAGTTGCAGCGTTTAATGAGCAAAGAAAAGCCAATGCTTGTAGAGCAATATTATAATCAGCAATTATGGACAAGTTTACGCCAGGCAGAGCATAGCCATCACTTTAGCTTTGAGGCACTCGCCTGCTTTGTTTTGCGCTGGGCAATCGCCGAACGCTGTTTACGATATGACGGTGATAAAGCCGTAGACACGTTTAATAAGTCGCGCAGTGTGTTGTTAGAACTTTCTGGTTTGAATCAGCAGTTATTACAGGGGAATAATTAGTGAATCAGCATATTACAGCGCAGGTTGTGGCGGTAAGGGACGACATTGTTACAATTAAATTGCTTAAAGGTAACGATGGTGATTACTTCCCTATTTTAAAGAATGAAATGGTTCATATCTGCCCTACACGATTAGGAAAAGAGGGGCGGCAGGAAGCATTACAGGCAGAGGTTCTCCGTGTGCGTCATGGTGAGGCTGATGTGCAAGTTTTTGAGAATACTCGCGGGGTTGCTGTAGGTGACGATGTTACGCAAAGCGGGCATATGCTGTCGGTTACTTTAGGACCTGGGCTGCTTGGGCAAGTTTATGATGGTTTGCAAAATCCTCTTGAGAAGATAGCCTCGAAGCATGGTTTCTTCCTACCGCGAGGTTTGGAAGTTGATGGGATAGATCGACAACAGCATTGGGCTTTTCAGCCTTGCGTGAAGATTGGCGATAAAGTGGAAGCGGGGGATGTGATTGGTCATGTGCAAGAGGGGCGCTTCAAACATCACATCATGACTCCTTTTGATCTACAAGATTGTGCTGAAGTGAGCTGGATCCAAGAGGGAACATTTACAGTCGATACGCCTGTTGCCCGTCTTCGCGTAACTGATGATGCAGAGGAGATGGAAGTCTCCATGCAGCAAAAATGGCCTGTTCGTGTACCGGTAAGCCAGCCATTGTTAAGAAGTGGTAAGAGTGTACGCCAATATCCTGATAAGCCGCTGTTAACATCAATACGATTAATCGATACTTTTTTCCCTATCGCCCGTGGCGGTACAGCCTGTATTCCAGGTCCATTTGGTGCGGGTAAAACCGTACTACAAAGCCTTATTTCTCGTTTTTCTGATGTAGATATAGTGGTTATTGTTGCCTGTGGTGAGCGTGCAGGTGAGGTTGTTGAGACGATCACCGAGTTTCCAAATATGTCCGATCCTAAAGGTGGCTCACTTATGGATCGTACCGTTATTATTTGTAATACATCGTCAATGCCCGTAGCTGCACGAGAAGCATCAATTTATACAGGTATAACCATCAGCGAATACTATCGTCAGATGGGATATAACGTGCTTGTCATCGCTGACTCCACCTCTCGCTGGGCACAAGCGATGCGTGAAACCTCTGGTCGTTTAGAGGAGATTCCAGGTGAAGAGGCTTTCCCTGCGTATCTGGATTCTGCTATACGCGCACTTTATGAAAGAGCAGGTGTTATTCAGAATAATGCAGGTGATTTAGGTAGCCTGACTTTGATCGGTACGGTCTCTCCTGCGGGCGGTAACTTTGAGGAACCGGTGACTCAATCGACCTTAAGAACGGTTAAAGCATTTCTTGGCTTAAGTGCTGAACGTGCTTATAAACGTGCATATCCTGCGGTTGATCCTT
>NC_142804.1:28758937-28787322 GCF_049724085.1 Artemia sp. Qi Xiang Cuo | reverse complement strand
CTGTGACAAGATAAACCACAAAGAAACACTACTGAAATATTTCAACTCATGCATTTCAACGAAAGAAGTTCAAAATGAACTTTGAAAAATCAAGAAAAAGTAGGTCTGACAAGGTGAACCAGAACCAAACACAACTGAAATATTCCAACTCTTGCATTTCAACGAAAGAAATTCAAAATGAACTTTGAAAAATCAAGAAAATGTAACTGTGACACGGTAAACCACAACCAAACACTACTGAAATATTCCAACTCTTGCATTTCAATGAAAGAAATTCAAAATGAACTTTGAAAAATCAAGAAAATGTAACTGTGACAAGGTAAACCACCATCAAACACTACTGAAATATTCCAACTCTTGCATTTCAACGAAAGAAATTCAAAATGAACTTTGAAAAATCAAGAAAATGTAACTGTGACAAGGTAAACCACAACCAAACACTACTGAAATATTCCAACTCTTGCATTTCAACGAAAGAAATTCCGAAAGATCATTAAAGAATCAAGAGAATGTAAGTTTGACATGTTAAACCACGACAAAACGCTTTTGAAATAGTCCAAGTCTTGCATTTCAACGAAATAAATTCAAAATAAACTTTGACAAATCAAGAAAATGTAACTGTGACAATTTCCAAACCGCTGACACACTACTCAAATACTCCAACTCTTGCATTTCAACGAAAGAAATTCGAAATGAACTTTGAAAAATCAAGAAAATGTAACTGTGAGAATTTAAACTACAACCAACCACAAGTTAACTTTTACTAATACTTTTTTTATACGTTTGAAATTCAAAATGAACTTTGAAAAATTTAGAAAGTGTAACTTTGACAAGGTAAACCATAAGGAAACACTACTGAAAAATTCCAACTCTTGCATTTCAACGAAAGAAATTCAAAATTAACATTGAAAAATTAAGAAAATGTAACTGTGACAAGGTAAACTACAACCAAACACTACTGAACTATTTCAACTCTTTCATTTCAATAAAGGAAATTCAAAATGAACTTTGAAAAATCCATAAAATGTAACTGTGAAAATGTAAACCACGACCAAACACTAATGAAATATTACAACTCTTGCATTTCAACGAAAAAAAAATTAAAAATTAACTTTAAAAAATTAAGAAAATGTAACTGTGACACGGTAAACCACAACTAAACACTACTGAAATATTCCAACTATTGTATTTCAACAAAATAAATTCGAAATGAACTTTGAAAAATCAAGAAAATGTAACTGTGACAAGGTAAACCACAACTAAACACTACTGAAATATTCCAACTCTTGCATTTCAACGAAAAAAATTCAAAATGAACTTTGAAAAATCAAGAAAATGTAACTGTGACAAGGTAAACCACAACCAAACACTAGTGAAATATTCCAACTATTGCATTTCAATGAAAAAAATTCAAAATGAACATTGAAAAATCAAGAAAATGTAACTGTGACAAGGTAAACCACAACGAAAAACAACTGAAATATTCCAACTCTTTCATTTTAAAGAAGGAAATTCAAAATTAACTTTAAATAATGAAGATAATGTATCTGTGTCAAGTTAAACCACAACCAAGCACTTCTAAAATATACAAACTGTTGCATTTCAAAGAACGAAATTCGAAATGAACTTTTAAAAATCAAGAAAATGTAACTGTGACAAGGTAAACCCCAACCAAACACTACTGAAATATTCCAACTGTTGCATTTCAATGAAAGAAATTCAAAATGAACTTTGAAAAATCAAGAAAATGTAACTGTGACAGGGTAAGCCACAACCAAACACTACTGAAATATTCCAACTCTTGCATTTCAACGAAAGAAATTGAAAATGAACTTTGAAAAATCAAGAAAATGTAACTGTGAAAAGGTAAACCACAACCAAACACGACTGAAATATTACAACTCTTGCATTTCAAAGAAGGAAATTAAAAATAAAATTTGCAAAATTAAAAAAATGTAACTGTGACAAGGTAAACAACAACCAAACACTACTAAAATATTCCAACTCTTGCATTTCAATGAAAGATATTCAATATGAAATTTGAAAAATAAAGAAAATGTAAGTGTGTCAGGGTAAACCACAACCAAACACTACTGAAATATTCCAACTCTTGCGTTTCAACGAAAGAAATTCAAATGAACTTTGAAAAATCAAGAAAATGTAACTGTGAGAAGGTAAACCACAACCAAACACTACTGAAATATTCCAACTCTTGCATTTCAATGAAAGTAATTCAAAATGAACTTTGAAAAATCACTAAAATTTAACTGTGACAAGTTAAACCAAAAACAAACACTACTTAAATATTCCAAATATTTCATTTAAAAGAAAGAAATTAAAAATGAACTTTGAAAAATCAAGAAAATGTAACTGTGACAAGGTAAACCACAACCAAACACTACTGAACTATTCCTACTCTTGCATTTCAACGAAGGAAATTCAAAATGAATTTTGAAAAATCCAGAAAAAGTAACTGTGACAAGGTAAACAACAACAAAACACTACTGAAATATTCCAACTCTTGCCTTTCGATAAAAGAAATTCTAAATAAACTTTGAAAAATAAAGAAAATGTAACTGTGACAAGGTAAACCAAACACTACTGAAAAAGTCCAACACTATCATTTCAATTAAAGAAAATCAAAATTAAAATTTAAAAATCAAGAAAATCTAACTGTGACAAGGTAAACCAAAAACTACTAAAATAGTCCAAATATTGATTTAATAATTAAGAAAGTCAAAATGAGCTATTGTAAAACAATCAAAATTAACATTGACAAGTTAATACATGACCGAGTGACGCTGTAATGTCACTACTCTTGCAGCTCAACAAAGGATAATCAGAATGAGAAATGAAAAATCATGAACGATAAACAGCGAAAATTAAATCCATAACCGCACGCTACTGAAAAATTCCAACTCTTGCATTTCAACGAAGGAAATTCAAAATGAACTTTGAAAAATCAGACATTTGGAGGGGGAGGGGCCGGGGGAGGGGTCGTTCTGTGTCTCAATGCACAAAAAAAGTATAAAAAATGAGGGAGGGAAGGGGAGGGGAGGAGGGGAGGGGAGGAGGAGGAGGAGTGAGGAGGAGGAGGGGGGAGGAGGGGAGGGGAGGGGAGGGGAGTGGGAGGAGGGGAGGGGAAGGGGAGGAGGAGGGAGGAGATGGAGGGAGAGGGGCCCCTTTGGGGGCCAAAGGAGGGAGGGGCCCTTTGGGCCCCGGGGGGGGTTCTGGGGAAACCTTGATGGCCGGGGGGCCCTTTTGGGAGCCCAGTGGACCTTTGAGGACCGGTGGCTTCCTTCGGGGTTGGGGTAGAGGGATTGGAACCCTTTGGGGTTGGGGTAGAGGACCTCACAACACTGTTAAAATCGAACTTGTGTATTATAACGACCACAAAGTTTTACCCTCAAATTCTCTCCTAAAATCTCTTCAAAAATCATATTTTAAAATGTCTCTAACTGTTTCGCCAAAATAATTCCATAAAATGACTAAAACGGTTTCGCCCAAATAATCCCTAAACGTAATTTCAGCGTGTTCCTTTTGTTTGGCATCCCTGTGCTTTCACTTTGTCCCGGAGACAATTCTCTTTGGAAATGCACCAAAGACATTAATAAACTTGACGTCGTCTGTCAGACATTCCCTGGAAACAATTTGATTAATGACTGACAGCACAGGTGTTCCCCGGAAACTCATATCATTTGGCTCGAACAACAACAGGAAGGAAGTTACAAAGTTCCTGTTTTTCCATTATCACTGACAAAGACCATAAAACCATCAAATAAATTGACCAACAAACATAACCATCCATGAAAACCGACAAAAATGTGAGAGAGTTCCTGTTTTTCCATTTTGACTGACAAAGACCATAAAACCAGACATAAATGTGAGAAAGTTCCTGTTTTTTCATTCTCACTGACAAAAACCATATATAATCAATAACCATCCAGGAAAAACATCAAATAAATCGAACAACACACATAACCATCCATGAAAACATCCATAAAAGTTAAAAAATTCCTGGTTTTTCAAGTGAGAAAATTCCTGTTTTTTCATTCTCAGTGAGAAAACCATAAACCACGTGGTCATCGTCGGAGTAGCACCCCACTTTCTACTTTTATTCATAAACGATCAGAAATTAAATAAAAAAACAAGTTTTTTTCAACTGAAAGTAAGGATCAACACCAAAACTTAAATTGAACAGACGTTATGACTTATATGAGGGGAGCTGCCCTCTCCTCAATACCTCGCTCTGTACGCTAAAGTTTTACTTTTTGTTCCAATTTTTTAAGAACGACTCCTGAAACACACGGAAGTAGTGGAGACCCAATCTATCTTGTGACAGCCATAGCCGCTACTTTTTCCTTCTTCACCGTTAATCACGAAGAAGTTTAACGGCGATTCCCTCAAGACGCAGGTGTTATTGACTTTCTTCAAGATGCATGTGTTTGTTATGTAATTGTTTTCCTACGCTGAGGATGACGTAATCTTGCGTGACTTATTAGTGTTTTGGGCCCACGAATCAAGGGGGAAAACCCCGGTTGTAACAGAGGACGGCGCACACTTGGGTATTACGTGATACTTTAGGAGATATTTCTATTTTCTTCAAGGTGTTTTTTCTTCAACATGTTTTATTCTTTCAATGCGTTTTTTTCCTTCTAAGGAGTTTTTTCCTTCAAGATTTCATTTTCTTCAAGATTTTATTTCTTTCGAGATGTGTTAACTTTGAGACATTTTCTTCACGATTTTTTGTTTTAAGATATTTTTGCTCTCCCGCTGGTAGAAGTCTCTGCAGATGTTTCTAGATCAATAAAGCTATAGATTGCGTGTTTCCAATCCATTCTCCCCGAGAGCATGCTAGAATCCAACAATGTTATTCTTTATTGATCTATTAGGCACATCTGCTTGTTACATTGTTATTAACTATCTAGCGTGAGCTAGACAGGACTCTGTTTTTATTCTCAAATGGCTTTGTAAGACAATGACTTTTTATTGTACACACAAGTTTTATTAATGAATAAATTTACAAAAATTACTGAAACACTTTATTCTTAGGGAACTGAAATCAATATTATAAGGGTAGGAATGGGATATTTTCAACTATAAAGTCGCGCAATCGAGGATTGGCTACATAAATGCTAAGACGTTCGCCGTAAGTATATCCACAACATCAAAAGTGTAATACTGCATGAAAACCAAAGCTTTTAATCGATGAATCTTGTACTCACTTCCAACTTAGTCTGAGAATCTTTTTAATCCGAGGACAATGAGTATAAACCGTGTAATGCATTCAAGTTTCTCTTGAATAAGCATTTTCCTTATCCCCTTCAACCAGTGGTTTTATATATTTCCCCTGTAACATCAAAGCCTTCTAAAACACACAGCAATTACCTTCTAAAAACAGAGCAATGCCCTCCTTGCATTTTAGAAACGACTCTTAAGTTTTAACATCGCTCCATACCTTTAGAAAAACATTTGATCTATTTCAATATCTTTTTATCTTTAATTTTATATTTCCTTATTCCTTAAAAAAGGACATAGAATTTAAAACATATTCTTAAACAAACATTCCCTTCAACCAGTGGTCTTATATATTTTACCCCGTGAAATTGAAACCTTCTAGAACATAGAGAAATTACCTTCTAAAACAGGGCAACCCATTTCTTTCATTCTAGATATGGCTCTTACATTTTAACATCGCTCCTTACTCTTAGAAAAACATGTGATCTATTTCAATATCTTTTCATCTTTAATTTCACATTTCCTTTATTTGCATATTTTAATCGATTTTTAAACATTAACAAAGTTGTAGCTCTACCAGGGCAATATACGGCAGACCCATGACATCCCTGTGATACATTTATCATTCCTAATGCATGTTTTCAGATATTTTATTGATATAAATTATGCTTTAAATCAGTTTTTGTTTTCGCAAGCAACCCCTCATGATAGACCATGTCAGTTACAGCACAGCAAACATTTCAGCACAGCAAAATTTGCAGCACAGCAAAAAACATTCTAAGGCATACGTTTCAAACGAAAAACTTCCAAAAGACACTTTGAAACACCAACAATGTTAACACAGACAAGCTAAACCACGGCATAGTACAAGAAAAACATCCTAAGTCATATGTTTCAAACAAAAAACTTCCAAAGTACACTTTGAAACACCAACAAAGCTAACACAGACAAGCCAAACTACGAAACAGTAAAACAAAAAACATCCTAAGTCATACGTTTCAAACAAAAAACTTCCAAAATACACTTTGAAACACAAATAAAGCTAACACAGACAAGCTAAAGCATAAAATAGCAAAACAAAAAAACATCCTAAGCCATACGTTTCAAAGGAATAACTTCCTAAATACACTTTTTAACACCAATAAAGCTAACACAGACAGGATAAACCATGAAATATCGCAACACAAACTTACTAAGTCATACGTTTCATATGAACAACTTCCAAATAACCCTTTGAGACACCAACAAAGCTAACACAGACAAGATTAACCACGACACAGCACAATAAAAACATCCTAAGTCATACGTTTCAAACGAAAAACTTACAAACTACACTTTGAAAAATCAACAAAGCTAACACAGACATGATAAACCATGAAACTACACAACAAAACATGCTAAGTCATACTTTTTAGATGAAAAACTTCCAAAATACACTTTGAAATGCCGACGAAGCCAAAACAGAGAGGATAAACCACAAAAAATCACAACGAAAGAATCCTAAGTCATACGTTTGAAACAAAAAACTTCAAAAACACACTTTGAAACACCAATAAAGCTAACACTGACAAGATAAACCTCGACAAAACCCAATACGAACATCCTAAGTCATACGTTTCAGCGAAAAACTTCCAAAATACACTTTGAAACACCAACTAAGCTAAGACAGACTAGATAAACTATGACAAAGCGCAACAATAGTATCCTAAGTCATATGGTTCAAACGTAAAGCTTCCAAAATACACTTTGAAACACCTACCTACAACGGAACACAGACAAGATAAACCACGAACAGCGCAATAAAACATCTTAAGTCAAGCGTTATTGAACGAATATTTTCCAAAATACACATTTAAACACAAACAAAGCTAAAACAAACAAGATAAACCACGACACAACACACAAAAACGTCCTAAGTAATACGTTTCAAACGAATAATTTCCAAAATTCACTTTGAAATACCAACAAATTTAACACAGACAAGCCAAATCACGACGCAGCACAATAAAAACATCCTAAGTCATACGTTTCAAACAAAAAACTACCAAAATACACGTTGCAACGCCAACAATGCTAACACTGACAAGCTAATTCACCACACAGCAAAAACAAAAACGTTCTTCGTCATACATTTCAAACGAGAAACTTCCAAAATACACTGTGAAATGCCATCAAAGCTAACACAGACAAGATAAACCACGACACTACACAAAAAACGTGGCATTTTCATTAAAACTCTCAGATCTAGCTCTTAATATGGCTTAAATTTACCTCTAACAAGATTCTATGAAATTTGAAGAGAAAATATTATTCATATGTGCGCTTGTCAACCGGGGGGGGAGTGCATAGTCTTGGCTCAAAGATTCAAAACATTTTCTTTTAAAGCCCTCAAAAATATCTTAATGGGGGTTAAATTTACCTCTAAAGAGATTAAGTGAAATTTGAAGAGACAATATTATTCAGATGTGCGCTTGTCAACCGGGGGCAGGGTGCATAGTCTTGGCCAAAAGAAATGTGGCATTTTCATTAAAGATCTCAGAAATAGCTCATAAAAGGCCTTAAATTTACCTCTAACGAGAGTATGTGAAATTTAAAGGGAAAATTCAAATGTGCACTTGTCAACTGTGCATTTTAAATGTGCTGCATAGTCTTGGCTCAACGAAACGTTAAAAGCTCTCAACAATATCTTAATGCGGGTTTTATTTACCTCTAATATCAATCCTCCCCTCTGGAATTGGTTGCTAGGGTTCCCACCTTTCTGAAATTTATGGTTCTTTTGCTTATATTTTATCCTTTATAAGTTTTTTCACGTTTTGTTTTTTCGTTTGTTGCGTTTTACCCGCTTTTTCTGTGTTTTAATAATGCTTGTAAATTTGTTTTATGAGTAAAATTTGCATTTACAATACCCTTAATCCTTTAAATTTATTGATCCAGGGTAATCTTCAATATATTTCACTAATGCAATGAACAATCTATCGCCAATGCTACGTAACACCTGATATGTAACTTAACCTGTCTAGAAGGCGTTAAAACATTTAAAAAATTGTAATAGACAGGGGTGTCTAGGGGAGAAAAAATAAAAAGGATTTGGACACTTGTGCTCTTATGTGGAAAGGTTGGAAACATGCAAACCCCTTACTTATTCTAGTATTCGCGAACAGGGGATTCTCCTTGGGTGCAATAGGTTATTTCATTCAATCTATTTTCCAAATCAAATATTTGAAAGGCGTTCATAGTCCATGTGTCTAGGGCTCTATTCTATTGGATGGAAGTGTCCTTTCGAATCCTAACGTGGACATAAAATCTTTAGTTAATAAAGGTTCCCTCGGAAAAACGCATTGAAAGAAAAATGAAATCTCATTGAGTATTATGTAACATCCTGCGTGTGTGTCCTCCACAGTTAAAGGCAGGGATTCCCCACGGGGCCTGAAGAAACCAGTCACATGCGAATGGGTCATCCTTAACACCGGTAAACATCCTCCATTACATAATAACCAAATAAATCTTGAAAAATGTATTGGAAAAAAGTTTTGAAATGTCTTGAAATGTCTTGAAAAAATGTCTAAAACAAAAATGTCTTCAAAACGTTCTGAAATTCTTGAAACGCATTGAAAAATTTCTTGGCAAACACGCCTTGAAAGAAAAAATAAATCCAAAGAAAAAAATCTCTTTATGTATTACGTAACATCGATGTGTGTACCTTTATCACGTAGCATACCACATTTGCGCTGTCATTTCGTAAGATCCCACGTGCCCCCAGTCATTACGTACCATCCACATGTAGGATTGCATCATATCCCATGCGTGAACCGTCCTTACGTAGCACCCAAAGTGTGATCCTCCTCAGCAACAAGCGGGGCTGCCGCGCCTGACTACCGGTCTTTACAAAGTCCTATTATGTAACACCCAAACCCTATTATATAACAACCAAAAGTAAACATTCCCTGGCTTCTCGTAGGTTTTTTAAAGGAAACTATTAGGTACAACCCAAGGAAATCCTCAACTAAAGAAGCCCTGAAAGTTTTTTAAAGAACATTCAAAGAATTCCTTGGCTAAAGATACTCTGAAGGTTTCTTAAAGAAGAATGTTAGAAATCCTGGGGGTAATGAAAGCCCCTCGTAGGTTTTTTAAGCATAAGAGCCATAGAAAGAATCATAAGAAACCATGTAAAAGACATCTGAAAACATTCCCTATGACGCAAATAACTCCTGCTGGTTGTCGTGGAATAACGGGATAGGGATGTCATGGAATCCAGGGCTGTCGTGGAATCGAGGAACATGGCTGTCATCGAATCCAGGGCTGTCATAGAATCCAGGGATAGGGCTGTCATGAAACTTTAAAATGGGATACTACTCATATTATCATTCCTAAGGCATTTTTCAGATATTTTCTTGATATAAATCGCGCTTTAAATCCATTGGTTCATGCTTTCGCAAGCCACCCCCTCGTGATATACCATGGCAATTCACACTACCGTGTTTCTTTTCTCATTCTTATGTTCCAACCAGAGTTGTTTGACTTTTTTTCCAAAAATAACTAATTGCTTTGTTTCTTTTATCATTCCTTTGTTTCAACCTGGCCCGTTCGACTTTTTCCCGAAAGTAGCAATACCGAAGCAGAATTGCTTTTGTTTCTTTTCTCATTCTTATGTTCTAACCAGGGTTGTGTGACTTTTTTTTCAAAAATAACAATACTAAAGCGAAATTACTTTGTTTATATTCTCATTCCTTTATTTCAACCAGGGTTGTTTGGCACCCGTAATCATCACTTAAGCGTTTTCTGACGTTCGAATAGTCCAATAGACATATTTTATTTGAATAGTTGGAACATACTATTTTGTTGTTAGAACGTGATAGTCCAAGGCAGTTCATGTCACCGTGACACTTAATGGCTGGCTCGTGGCACCCTCTAGTGTGTATTATCATAATGTCCTACGAAATTGTCCTACGAAAATAACCATATACACTAGAATCGATCGTTTAAACTTAAAGGAAAATTCCCAATAGCGTTTTTCCTGAAGAAACGTGGCAACTCACACTAGCGGGGCAAACTTTGGCTGTCCGGTAGCACCCTGTGGCACCCATAAGCATCACTTAAGCTTTGTCTGACGTATGAATAGTCCGATAGATATTTTTTATTTGATTAGTGGGAACATACGATTTCATTGTTAGAACGTTAGAGTCCAAGATAGTTTACACCACCATGGCACACTCTGGTGCGGAAAATCATAAATAAAGCATTTTCAGACATTTTCATACAAAAATAAACGTATATACTAGAATCAATAGTTTAAGCTTAAAAGAAAATTCCCTATAGCGTTTCTACTGATGAATCGTGGTAATTCACGCCAGAGTGGGCACCCTGTATGGTGGAACCCTGTAGCACCCGTCATCATGAGTTAAGCGTTTTCTGACGTTTGAATATCCCGACAGATATTTTTTATTTGAACAGTGGGAACTTACCATTTCATTGCTAGAACATGATAGTTCGCACCATCGTGGTACACTTTGACTCTCCCGTTGCACTGTTCGGAACTTTTCATAGAAACACCCCATTTCTTCTTTGTTTTTATAACCAGTATTAAGCATCCCTGATTGTGTTGCACATATCATAGGCAGCGCGCTAGCGCTGCCTAAGTAAAGAACGAGGTGGGCACAATGTGTTGTTTTTTTTTCTCCATACCCGGGCACTCCGTATCGAAAGAGTTGTCGTAGAAAGTTCGATAAGGGTTCATTCGATTGCAAATTGGAGTGGCTAGTGCCCTTTTTAATAGTCGTAGGTGATTGGAGGGCAACTAGCCCCCCCCCCCACGCGCATCATTCCCCAAAACACATCCAATCAAAATTTTAAGATAGCAATTTTGTTCAGTGTATTTGATTTCCAGATAGAAAATATCTTTTTGTGGAGGACACTCCCCCACAACCCTCGGGGCAAGGGTTTTAAGTTATGCCCTGGGGGCATATAAGGTTTTTTATAGAAGGCGTTGTCGTAGAAACTTCAAAAAAGGCTCATTCGATTGGAAATTCAAACGGCTAGTGCCCGTTTAGATCCTCGGAAGTGATTGGAGGGCAACTAGCCCCCCCCCCCTGCGCCCATCATTTCCCCAAACACATCCAATCGAAATTTTGAGATAGCCATTTTGTTCATCGCAGTTGTTTTCCAGATATAAAATATGTTTTTGAGGAGGACAGTCCCCCACAACCCTCAGGGCAAGGGTTTTATGTTATGGCCTGGGGGCATATAAGGTTTTATAGAAGGTGTTGTCATAGAAACTTCAAAAAAGGCTCATTTGATTGGAAATTCAAAGGGCTAGTGCCCTTTTTAATAGTTGAAAGTGATTGGACGGTAACTAACCCCCCTCTCACGCCCACCTTTTCATAGGCAGCGCGCTAGCGCTGCCTAAGTAAAGAACGATGTGGGCACAATGTGTTGTTTTTTGGGGGGTTTTATCCATACCCGAGCACTTCGTATCGAAGGAGTCGTCGTAGAAACTTCGAAAAAGGCTCACTCGATTGGAAATTGGAGTGGCTAGTGCCCTTTTTAATAGTCAAAAGTTATTGGAGGGCAACTAGCCCCCCCCCCCACCCGCGCCCATCATTCCCCCAAACACATTCAATCAAAATTTTGAGATAGCCATATTGTTCAGCGTAGTTGATTTCCAGATAGAAAATATGTTTTTGAGGAGGACAGTCCCCCACAACCCTCAGGGCAAGGGTTTTAAGTTATGCCCTGGGGGCATATAATGTTTTATAGAAGCTTTTGTCGTAGAAACTTAAAAAAAGCTCATTCAATTGGAAATTCAACGGGCTAGTGCCCTTTTTAATATTCGAAAGTGATTGGAAGGCAACTTCCCCCCCCCCCACGCCCACCATTCTCCAAACACATTCCATCAAAATTTTGAGATAGCCATTTTGTTCAACGTAGTCGATTTCCAGATAGAAAATATATTTTTGAGAAGAACACTCCCCCACAACCCTCAGGGCAAGGGTTTTAAGTTTTGCCCAAGGGGCATATAAGGATTTTATAGAAGGCCTTGTCGTAGAAACTTCAAAACAGGCTCATTCGATTGGAAATTCAAAGTGCTAGTACCCTTTTTAATAGTCCAAAGTGATTGGAAGGCAACTAGTCCCCCCATGCCCATCATTCCCCCAACTACATCCAATCAAAATTTTGAGAAAGCCATTTTGTTCAGCGTAGTTGATTTCCAGATAGAGAATATGTTTTTGAGGAGGACACTCCCCCACAACCCTCAGGGCAAGGGTTTTAAGTTATGCCCTGGGGGCATATAAGGTTTTTATAGAAGCCGTTGTCGTAGAAACTTCAAAACAGGCTCATTCGATTGGAAATTCAAAGGGCTAGTTCCATTCTTCATAGTCGAAAGTGATTGGAGGGGAACTAGCCCCTCCCCCACGTCCATCATTCTCCCAAACACATCCAATTAAAATTTTGAGATAGCCATTGTTCAGTGTAGTTGTTTTCCAAATAGAAAATACGTTTTTGAGGAGGACACTCCCCAACAACCCTCAGGGCAAGGGTTTTAAGTTATATTCTATGGTATATAAGATTTTTATAGAAGGCGTTGTCATAGAAACTTCAAAAGGGGCTCATTTGATTGGAAATTCAAAATCCTAGTACCCTTTTTAAAAGTTGAAAGTGATTGGAGGGCGACTAGCCTCCCCCCCCACGTCCATCATTCACCCAAACACGTCCAATCAAAATTTTGAGATAGCCACTTTGTTCAGCGTGGTTGATTTCCAGATAGAAAGTATGTTTTTGAGGAGGAAACTCCCCCACAACTCTCAGGGCAAGAGTTTTAAGTTATGCCCAGGGGGCATATTATGTTTTTTATTGAGGGTGTCGTTGTAGAAACTTAAAAAAAACCTCATTCGAATGGATATTCAACGGTCTAGTGCCCTTTTTAATAGTCGAATGTGATTGGAAGACAACTCGCTCCCTCACCCTCTCGCCCATTCTCCCACACAACACAACCAAACAAACATTTCAGATAGCCATTTTGTTCAGCGTAGTTGATTTACAGATAGAAAATATGTTTTTGAGGAGGATACTCCGCCACAGCCCTCAGGGAAAGGGTTTTAATTTATGCCCTGGGGGCATATAAGTTTTTTATACCCCTATGCCTTTCCAAGGCCCCTATGCCTTCCCAAGGCCAGAACAAGTTTTACACTTTACTGAAAAAAATATACATATTTTTACTTTTATAACTTTAATAAATCAAATAATTTTAACATTTTGATTACTAAGAATCAGTATATGTATATTAAACTGACAATACACATTCATTTGTATTTTTTTCAGTAAAGTGCAAATTTTGTTCTGACCTTGGGAAGGCATAGGGGTTTTGCGCCCAACTTATGTTAATTTCTGTGCGTTTTGAGTTTGACTCGGTTATTTATTTTAATTTCTGGTCGTTTTGGGTTTCATTTATTTATCGATGCTGATTGATGGTAGTTTCGAGCTTGGTAGACTATTTGATTTTATTTTTGCTCATTTTTTGTTTAATGAAGTTCTTTAATTTTCTTTGAAAAACTTATTTTGTGGAAAAAGGTTTTTTAATTAATTTGAATGAAATAAGATGTTTTTTAACCGTGTGGGTTTCTCAAATGAGAAAATATTATTAATCAAATCAGACGTGTTTTAACCGTATATGTTCTTATTTCTGAATCTAAAACCCAGTTTTTTAAAATGCTCAAATATTTTTAACAAAATAAGATGTATTTTAACTGTGTGCCTTCTTTTTATGCTAACTAAAAACCAATTTTCTTAAGTGATCAAATATTATTAATAAAACAAGATATATTTTAACCGTTAAGGTTTCTTTTCATGAAAACTAAACCCCAAGATTCTTAAATGAAGATTCTTAAATTCTTCTTACAAAATACAAAATATGTTTCGTGCTCTGTTTTACACAAAAAGTTCGATGAAAGTACCGAGGTGGTTATGGATTTGGCGACGCCCATAGGGGGTTGGTTATACTATTAGAATTACTACAAATTCTTCTCACAAAATAGAAAACACTTTTCGTGCTCTGTTTTACTCGAAAGTTCGATGAAAAGAAATTCAGTAGTGAGGGGGTTAAGGATTTGACGACGCCCATAGTGGGTGCACTACTTAAGCTACTACAACAAGTCATATATATTTTAGGCAATGATACGACAGTCCCTAGTCATCAATGGCCAAACCTTCAAAAGCCCCAAAGCCCCTCCTCTCCCCCCAACTTTTTACATTAATAATGTATAATAATGTTTGTACCATATTTTTATGTTAATATACTACGTTTCGTTATTAGAAAAAAATATTTTATGCATTACTTTGTTGTTTCCATTATTCTTAGGGTACGCTACCAAATCGAATGTTTATTAAAAAGTCGGTGCTATCGAAGTTAAAACAAAAACGTCACGAAGAAACAAAAACGTCGAAGTTAAAACAAACACGTCACGAAGAAAAAACGTCTCGAAGAAGAAAATGTCTCAAATTTAAAGCAAAAACGAACGTCACGAAGAAACAAAAAAGTCTTGAAGTAAAAAAAAGCCCCACAATTAAACAAAAACGTCTCCAAGTTAAAACAAAACGTTACGAAAAAAAAAAACACAGACATAGAGACCCGTCTCGATTTTAAAAAACGTCTCTAAGTTAAAACAAAACGTCACAAAGAAACAAAAACGTTTCTAAGTAAAAAAATATCTCGAAAAAAAAACCATTTGAACTTAAAACAAAAACATCTCAAAGAAAAAAAAGTTTCGAAGTAAAGAAATCGTCTCAAAGTTAAGACAAAAACGTCACGAATAAACAAAAGCGTCTCTAATTTAAAGAAAAAACGTCACGAAGAATCAAAGACGTGTCAAAGTTAAAACGAAAACGTCACTAAGAAACAAAAACGTCTCGAAGTAAAAAAACTTTACACGAAAAAAAATACGAAGAAAAAATGTATCGAAGAAAAAACGTCTTATAAAAAAAGTATAGGCAACGCTAATATAGGCAACGCTATAGCGTTGCCTATAGTAAAGGCAATTTGTTGGTTTTTCGCAGAGGCACTTCATATGGAAGGGGTCGTCGTAGAAACTTCAAAGGGGGCTCATTCTATTGGAAATCGAGATAGTCTAAATAGTCGAAAGTGATTGGATGGCAACTAGCCCCCCCACGTCGCCCATCATTCCCCCAAACACATCCAATCAAAATTTTGAGATAGCCATTTTGTTCAGGGTAGTTTATTTCCGAATATAAAATATGTTTTTGAGGAGGACACTCCCCCACAACCCTCAGGGCAAGGGGTTTAAGTTATGCCCGGGGGCATATAAGACCGATGTTGGCACAATGTATTATTTATTATTTTTTCCTTTAGAGCAGGGCACTTCGTATCGAAGAAGTTGTCATAGAAACTTCGAAACTTCGATTGGAAATGGGAGTGGCTTGCGCCCTTTTTAATAGTCGAAAGTGATTGGAAGGCACCTAACACTCCTGCCACGCCCACCATTTCCCAAAACATATCCAATCAAAATTTTGAGATAGCCATTTTATTTAGCGTAGTTGATTTCCAGATAGAAATTAGGTTTTTGTGGAGGACACTCCCCCCACAGCCTTCAGCGCAAGGGTTGTAAGTTATGCCCTGGGGGCATAAAAGGTTCTTATAGAAAGTGTTGCCATGGAAACTTCAAAAAGGGCACATTCGATTTTAAATTGAAAGGCCGAGTTCCCTTTTTAATAGTCAAAAGTGATTTCAGGGCAACTAACCCCCCTCCCAAACTCACCTTTTCCCCAAACACATCCAATCAAAATTTTGATATAGCCATTTTGTTCAACGTAGTTTTAAGTCCTGGAAATTAGGTCTTTGAGGATTACAAGCCCCCCCCCACTGCCCTCAGGGCAAGGGTTGTAAGTTATGCCCTGGGGAAATATAAGGTTTTGTATAGATAGCCTTTTTAATAGTCGAAAGTGATTCTAAGGCAACTGACACCCCTTCCACGCCCACCATTTCCCCAAACGAATTCAATCAAAATTTTGATATAGCCATTTCGTTCAGCGTAGTTGAAAGTTTTGGAAATTATATGTTTGAGCAGGACACTCCCACCACAGTCTTCGGGGGCAAGGGTTATAAGTTATGCCCTGGGGGCATATATGGTTCTTATGGAAGGAATGCTCGTATAAACTTCAGATTGAAAGTTCTAGTTCACTTTTTAAGCGTCAAAAGATATTGGTGGGTAACCAGCCCCCCCCCCCAAACCCTTTTTTACCAAATGTATCCAATAAAAATTTTAAGATAGCTACTTTGTTAAAAATAGCTCAAAGATCATATAACAAAAATCCCGGTGTCGACACATTCCCCCAGGGCCCGGGGGCAGGTGTTGTAAGTTATGCCGTGGAGGGCATATAATGGTCTTATGGAAGGGATGCTCGTATTGACTTCAAAGAAGGCTCATTTGATTGGAAATTGAAAGTTCTAGATCACTTTTTAAGGGTCAAAAGAGATTGGAGGGCTTCTAGCCCCCCCCTTCACGCCCTTTTTTCCTCAAACCCATCCGATAAGAACTTTGAGATTTTGAACTTTGATTATTTTTTTAAAAATAGTTCAAAGATCATATAACGAAAACTCCGGTGTCGACATAGCCCCCCATGGCCCGAGGGCAGGTGTTGTACGTTATGCCCTGGGGGAATGTATGGTTCTTATTGAAGGGATGCTCGTAAAAACTTCAGAGATGACTCATTCGATTGGAAATTGAAACTTCTAGTTCAGTTTTTGAGAGTCAAAAGAGATTGGAGGGCAACTAGCCCACCCCACGCCCCTTTTCTCCCAAATACATCCAATAAAAATTTTGAGATAGCAATTAAGTTAAAAATTGATCAAAAGTCAGATAATAAAACTAAGGTGTCGTCCCATATCCTGGGGCCCGGGAGCAGGTGTTTTAAGCTGTGCCCTGGGGCATATATTGTTCTTATGAAACGGATGCTCGTATAAACTTTAGAGATAGCTCATTTGCTTGGAAATTGAAAGTTCGAGCTCACTTTTTAATTGTTAATAGAGGTCGGAGGGCAATTAGTCCCCCCCCCCACGCCTTCTTTTTCCAAACCCATCTGATTAAAATTTTAAGATAGACATTTTGTTAAAAATAGTTCAAAGGTCGGATAAGACCCCCCTGGGCCCAGGGGAAGGCATTCTAAGTTATACCCTAAGGGCATGTATGGTTCTAATGAAAGGGATGCTCGTATAAACTTCAGTGAGGGCTCATTTCATTGGAAATTGAAAGTTCTAGTTCATTTTTTAAGAGTCAAGAGAGTTGAGGGCGACTAGCCCCCTACCCACGCTCTTTTTTCCCCAAACCTATCCGCTAAAAATTTTGAGATAGCCAGTTTTTTGGAAGTTGTTGAAAAATTAGATAACAAAAACTCCCCCCAGGCCCCAGGGAATAGGCGTTGTAAATGTTGTCCTGGGAGTGTATATAATTCTTATGAAAGGGATCCTCGTATAAACTTCAGAGGGGGCTCATTTGATTGGAAATTTAAAGTTGCAGTTCAATGTTTAAGAGTCAAAATATATCCGAGGGCAACTAGCCCCCTCCCCCCCAAAACCCTTTTTTCCCCAAGCACATCCGATAAAATTTTTATAATAGTCATCTCATTAAAAATAGTTCAAATGTCAGATAAGAAAAAGTCCTGTGTCAACGGAACCCGCCAGGGCCCGGAGGCATGCGTTATGAGTAATGCTATAGGGGCATATATAGTTCTTACGGAATGGATGCTCGTATAAACTTCGGAGATGGCTCATTTGATTTGAAATTGAAAGTTCTTTTCCACTTTTTAAGAGTCAAAAGAGATCGGAGGGGAACTAGCCCGCCCCCTCGCCTTAAATGCATCAGATAAAAATTTTGAGATAGACATTTTGTTAATAATGGTTCAAAGTTCTGATAATAAAAAACTCCAGTGTCAACACAGCCTCCCAGGACCAGGGGTAGGCGTTGTAAGTTATGCCCTGGGACATATATGGTTGTTATGGAAGGGATGCTCGTATAAACTTCCTAGATGGTTCATTTGATTGGAAATGGATGTAGTAATTCACTTTTTAAGAGTCAAAAGTGATTGGAGGGCACTAGCCTCCCTCCGCACTCCATTAAGTTTTTCCCAGAGGCACTTCATATAGAAGGGGTGGTCGTAAAAAACTTCAAATGGGGGTTCATTCGATTGCAAATCGAGAGTTCTAGTGCCCTTTTTAAGAGTCAAAAGTGATCAGACGGCAACTGGCCCCCCGAACCTTTTTCCCCAAATACATCTGATGAAAAATTTGAGGTAGCCATTTTGTTAAAAATAGTTCAAAGATCATATAACAAAAACTCCTTTACTTATGGCCATTTCGTTAAAAATAGTTCAAAAGTCAGATAAGAAAAAACCCTGTGTAAACACAACCCCCCCCCGGGGCCCGGGCAGGCTTTGTAAGTATTGCTTTGGAGGCATATATGGTTCTTATGGAAGTTATGCTCGTATAAATTTCGGAGGGCTCATATGATTGGAAATTGAAAGTTCTCTTTAACTTTTTAAGAGTCAAAAGAGATCGGAGGGCAACTAGCCTATTTCCCTCAAACCCATACGATAAGAACTTTGAGAGAGCCATTTTTTCAAAATATTTCAAAGGTCAGTTAACAAAAACTCCGTTGTCGACACATCCCCCAAGGACCTGGGGGGCAGGCATTGTAAGCTATGTCCTGGGGCCGTATGTAGTTCTTATGAAAGATATGCTCGTATAAACTTCAGAGAGGGTTCATTTGAATGGAAATTAAAAGTTGTAGTTCACTTTCTAAGAGTGAAAAAAGATCGGAAGGCAACTAGTCCCTCCCGCCCTCCACGCCTTTGGTAGTATCGGATGCACAAACCCATCAGATAAAAATTTGAGGTCACCATTTTGTTATAAATAGTTCAACCATCAGATATTAAAACTCTAGGGTCGACACAACCCCCAAGGGCCCAGAGACAGGCGTTTTAAGTTATAATCTGGGGTAATATATGGTTCTTATAGAGGGGGTGCTCTTATGAACTTCAGAGAGGGCTCATTTGATTGAAAATAGAAATTTCTAGTTCACTTTTAAAGAGTCAAAAGAGACCGAAACTAAATTAGTCCCTCCGCGCCCTTTTTCCCCAAACCCATCCGATAAAAATTCTGAGATAGCAATTTTGTTAAAAATAGCTCAAACATCAGAGTATAAAAACTCCGAGGTTGACACAAACCCATTTTTTCACTTTGATATTGTTACTTTGATACCAGTTTTGATACTTTGATGAATATTTGTTTTTTTTTAAGTTTGATTTTGAACTAAGGAATTTTTAAAAACTTGAAATTTTTTGTAATCAAAAACGAACAATAATTAATTAAAAAGCCTTCCCGAAAAATAAGTTTATCAAAGAAAAGTAAAGGCCATTTTAAACTGAAGCTCAGCAGATACAAATACCTTTGAAAATTCAAACTAAAAACGACCAGAAATTATTATTAAGGAATAAATGAAACCCAAAACGAACAGAAATTAAATAAACAATCATAGAAAAAACATACAACAAGTAATAATATAAATGAATAAATAGATCTTAAAGCGAGTAATGCTTAGGTTGAATATGAAAATCAAGTTTAAAACGAAAAAAAATATTTTCCTATTGATGTATAAATGAAACTTAAAACGAATAGAAATTAAATATATAATCAATGCAAACAAACGTACAATAGTTATTAATGTATATTAATAAATAAATCTTAAAACGAGTGAAACTTAAATTGAATATGCAAATCAAGCTTGAAACGAACAAAAATCACTACAAACAAGAGTTTGGGTATCACCTCCTTCTCTCACTGTAAAAGTTTAAAACCTACAGCGTTATTGGCGCTTTACTGAAAACCAATTTTATGAAAAATATTTTCTTTTGTACTTAATATTGAAAAAAAACATTAAAATTATAGTAACATTTTGAACTGATGAGATTTCAGCAATAAATATTATTATACATCAAATATTCAGTTTAATTTATTAGCTCATTTTAAAGTCGTTAAAGACGAATACAGTTTCTCTACAAACAAGTGTTTGGATACTGCCTCCTTTCCTAACTGTAAATAAAAACCAAAAGCCTACTATGTCATTAGCGCTTATCTGAAAACGAATTATATTTCAAATATCTTCATTTCCAGTTCTTACAGCATTGAAAATCAAATTACAATTACAGTGAAATAAATTCTTCAACTGATGGATCTTTCAACAATTTATTATGATTTTGGTTATTAATTATTAACAAAATAATGCATGGTATTATTAAAATCGTGACAAGTGTTTTCATATCTTTTGTGATAGAATCAAAATCTTGTCCGAAATTATCAAACACCTTACATTCTAGTATTAATGTCATACATGATAGTACCAAATCTTGTTAATTATTACAAAATCTTGTCTTGCATTATCAAAGTCTTGCAAAATATTATGAATATCCTCTCTTGTATTACCTAAGTCTCCAAAGTTATTTAAAAAAAATCATGCATGGTATTATCGAAATCTTGCTAAGTGTTTCTGAATCTTATATGGTATAATCAAAATCATGTCGGTATAGTAAGGTATTTAGTATTAGTAAGGTATTAAAGAATCGCATGATATTAAAGAATTTTGCTAGGTATTACAAAAGAGGAGGTGAAGGTTTATTTTAAATTTGGATTGAATAAAGAGGATTAGAAGAATTTGTTGTTGGTAGGAAGAGATAGTTTATATTTAGGTGAGAAAAGTAAATACTGGGAAAGTTTAGGCTGGCGGCGGGCCCATATTTTTGCCCAATGCGTGGAAGTGTGAATGAGAATTTATTTCATTTTTTATCTGAGTGTGAAGAGCTGTCGGAGTTGCGGAATGAATGTTTTGGACGAGTTTTTGGGACTGAACGCTGGTTAATTGAACGGATGGCTGAGAGGAACGCATGTGCTATTAATCAGTTGTGTAAGTTTCTTCGTTTAGGCATTAAACATAGGGAATCATGTCTGAGGGGATAGCTTGTTACGGTTTTTAGGATTTGATTATTGTTTGTTGGTTAAAATGTTGAACCTTGGTGTGTTTCTTTTTTGTCGGTTTGTTGTTCTTTTTTTCTTTTTTTGATTTTATTATCTAAAGCTGTATTTTGTTCCCGAGCTTTGTTTGTAGACTTTATTATGTGTTGCTATGGCCCATAGGCTTTTTGCAATTAATCTTATCTTCTATTATCAAAATCTTGCAAGAGATTATGAGTATCCTCTCTGGTATTATCTAAGTTTTGCATGTTATTAACAAAATCATGCATGGTATTACCAAAGTCTTTTTAAGCGTTTCCGAATCTTTTGTGGTATAATCAAAATCTTGTCTGAAATTATCAAACACTATTCATTGCAGTGTTAATGTCTTACGCTATGACAGCAAATCATACTAGGTATTACAAAATCTTGTCTTGCATTATCAAAGTATATCAAGATATTATGAGTATCCTCTCTGCTATTGCCTAAGTCTTGCAAGTTATTCATAAAATCATGCATGGTATTATCTAAATCTTACCAAGTGTTTCCAAATCTTGTGTTATATAATCAAATCGTGTCTGAAATTATCGAACACCTTACATTGCAGCATTAATGTATTACACGATATTACCAAATCCTACTAGGTATTACCAAATCTTTTCTTGCAATATCAAAGTCTTGCAAGATATTATGAGTGCCCTCTCTGATATTACCTAAGTCTTGCAAGCTATTGACAAAATCATGCATGGTATTATCAAAATTTTGCCAAGTGTTTCCAAATTGTGTGGTATAATCAAAATGCTATCTGAAATTATCAAACATCTTACAATGCGATATTAAGGTCTTACATGATATTACCAAATCTGGATAGGCATTACAAAATCTGATCTTGCTTTATCAAATCTTGCAGAATGTTATGAGTATACTCTCTGGTATTACCTCAGTCTTCCAAGTTATTAAACAAAATCATACATGGTATTATCAAAATCTTTCCAAGTGTTTCCAAATCTTTTGTGGTATGATCAAATCTTGACTGAAATTATCAAAACCTTTCATTGCAATATTAATTTCTTACATGATATTACCGAATCATGCTAGGTATTACAAAATCTTGTGTTGTATTATCAAAGTCTTGCAAGACATTATGAGTATCCTCTCCGGTATTACCTAAGTCATGCAAGTTATTAATAAAATCATCCATGGTATTATCAAAATCTTGCCAAGTGTTTCCAAAACTTGTGTGGTATAATCAAAGTCCTATCTGAACTTATCAAACACCATGCAGTGCAGTATTAATGTCTTACATGATATTAACAAATCTTGCTAGGTATTACAAAATGTGATCTTGCATTATCAAAGTCTTGCAAGATATTATGAGTATCCTCTCTGATATTACCTCAGTCTTGCAAGTTCTTAACAAATTCATGCATGGTATTATAAAAATCTTGCCAAGTCTGTCCAAATCTTATGTGGTATAATCAAAATCTTGTCGGAAATTATCAAACACCTTACATGGCCGTATTAATGTCTTAAATGATATTACCAAATTTTGCTATATATTATAAAATCTGGTCCTGCATTACCAAATTCTTGCAAGACATTATGAGTATCCTATGATATTACCTCAGTATTACAAATTAAAATCAAAATCATGCATAGTAATATCAAAAGCGTGCCAAGTGTTTCCAAATCTTGTGTGATGACCAACCATAGAGTACCAGTGGTGCGGCTGTATGCGAAAAGATCCAAAAGAACTTTCAGTGATTTTTACATTAAAAAATATAGATGGTGACTGTAGATATATGTAGATATAGAGAAGTACCTACATTTTCTGAATTAAAAAGATTTAAAGATGAGTTGACTGAAGGATGAGATTCTTTATGTGGCAGATATGCCATTTTCTAGGAATAGAAATCCTTTTTCGATCTTTTTAATTTCTTTTTTGATGCCTTACGCTTCCGAGCTGAGTTCAGACTGATGAGTGATGAGGTCTTTCGCACCCTTTATAAACCTTTTCCGCTTTGTCGCGATTTCAATCGTTTGCCAAGGAATCACGCACTGGACCTGAGATTTTTTGAAACACTTTATTTAAAATCCTTCCCAGAGCCCCAATCATTTAGTGGAGGAAGCAAAATGGCAGCCGGTACAATATATTTTCTAGCCAGGGGTAGTGCAGAGCGAAACAGCTTAGCAAACCAAATGCCGAGATCGTAACGGGACATTGACGAACGACCCCTGTAATGGTCCATTCCATGGTCCAACTGTCGTTGTCAAAGAGTAGCCACATAGCAATCAATATCAGAACATACAAAATGAGTTCTATTAGTCACCTCACTGAATGTTTCGAAAATGACGTGTAATCACAGCCAAACCTTTTGTTATTCCTAGAGGATCGCCCAATGCCCTTCTTAATGTTAACTGACAGAGCTCCAAATACGAAGTGTTGACTGGAATGTTTTGAAGGTGCTTTATATTGTAGCGATGAATGTGTTCACTAGAGGTTTTTTGTTCAACAACACGTAGGAGGGGAACGTTGCTTTTACCGAATCTTGATCTCTCGACAAAGGATGCATAGAGAACTTTACTATTGTCCGAGGAGAAGGCGGCTGGATAATCTGCGAGAATGACACGATCCATACCACTAGCGCTTCCAGCACTTTTACAATTGTTTATATTATGTTTAAAACCAAGAACATCTCTTAAATTATCGTTGAAAATAACATTTTCCTCGTCAATAGGTGAACTAATGTAGATCTTGCCCTCTTCCATTGAATAGTTGAATTGAAAGGTACCATTTTTACGAGGGGAAATTCTTCTATTGATGGCACGACACAAATCATTCATACTACCAAACTCCTTGTATGATAATGTGACAAAGGGATTAGAACTCCATTAAACAAAAATAAAATCAATTAATCTGCGAAGCGTGAAACTACGGCAAATCAGCATCGATAAATAAATGAAACCCAAAACGAACAAAAATTACAATAAATAACCGAGTCAAACTCGAAACGAGCAGAAATTAACATAAGTTGGGCTCTAAACCCCTATGCCTTTCCAAGGCCAGAACATAATTTGTACTTTACTGAAACACATAAAAACGTTATTACTTTTACAACTTTAATAAATCAAATAATATTAACATATTGATTACTAAATATTAGTATATGTATGTTAAACTGACAATGCACATTCATTTGTATACGAAGTGCCCGGGTATGGATAAAAAAAATGATACGTTGTGCCAACATCGTTCTTTACTTAGGCAGCACTATGGCGCTGCCTATGATCGTCATAGAGAGGATCGGAAACATTGGAAATAAATGTCACATAAAAATCATTACATATTATTAACGTCCTCAGCGGGTATCCAGGAATCAAAATCAGAGTTGTATCCTAGCTAGCGAACAAGCAACTTTCGCTAACCCTTGCGAGTTTGAGTCTTTTCAATTTGGTACATCCCACTATTTCCAACTTTTCATAAAAACCGTCAAGAACCTCATCATCTCTCATATCACGAAGACGATACGTTATAAGTTTAGTTTTAAAGACTTTTGACCTCTAGTCCTATGATTCCGAAGAAGAGTGTAACTGGGTTCCTTTTGTAAAGCTTGCTAGATTCTCGTCAATTCTGGTAACTTTAGAAAGTGTAGTGGAAGAACTTAAACTTCCCGGTTCTCCAATATTTTCATAGACACCTTCCAAAACTTGATTCATTTTGAACGTAATCGTGGTATGAAGCGTCCGCTACACTTTTGCGTACTAAATGATGATGAAAGACGCGTTCGTTTAACACCCTTACTAGGCCCACTTGGCGTAATATCCAATGATATATCTCGTGATATTTCTTCAAATTCTCTCAATCGTTTTATAACATCTTAATTCCCAATAAGACTTTTGGGAAAATATGACGACTTTAAAAATTCATGTAAATGACTAACAAAGGATTCGAGTCTTTTACTCGATTTGCAATAAAATCTGATAACAAATCAATTAAGTTGTAACTCTTGCCCAGGGCCGGTAAAGGGTGATAGGAGCGATTGGGCCCAATCGGGCCCACGTTTGAAAGGGCCCCGCGCTGCCATCAAAATGAATAATTGATTTTCGAAATTCTTAAATATTCTTAACAATTCCAGTAAGCTTTGCTTCTGGAGAGAGATAATTTTCCAGGCTAAAACCAATAACAAACTACCTGATATCAACAATAATCAGTATAGACTAAATAGTTAAACGATTATGTTGATTAAAAGTGAAGACACAAGAAAAATAGATTTTAAAACTAGTCCTAGAAGCATTTGCAGAACAAAAATTTAGAAATATGTACATTCACGTGCCCATACTCGCTGATGTAAATTTCAAAAGGAATTTTCGTAATATCTAGGGCAAGCAAACGTAAATTAAGATAAACAGAAAATGAGCACAAAAAAGAAGAAAATAGGACAAAACAGTAAGCTAAAAATGAACAAACTGGACCATCAAATGAGACAAGATCCAGAAAACGACTTGAGAAATGTAAATGTACGACTGCTGATAATGAAGAACCTAGACCATTAAAAGTGACAAGACTTATCTAAGCTGCTAAGGCAAAAGGCAATGAAAAGTGTCCGAAGCAACAATAAACGAAAAAAAAATATCAAAGAGATGTGTAGTTAGAATATTAACGAAACCGACAATTAGAACAAGTCAAAAGCAAAATCAAAGAACGTCGAAATATTTATTTAAAAGACAAGTGGCAGCGAGAATCACAACGACACAAAAACGAAAGTGAAGAGCAAACAAAGTATGCGGTTACAAGACATATGATAATTAGGATCAGAACGAATCAAAATTAAAATGAAAAGAAATATGTGGTTAGAAGATATACAACCTCGAGAACAAAGAAATTTGCAGTTAGAAGACGATCAGCAGCGAGAATTACAAGCAGCAGAACACGTCAAAAAAAAGGGACGAACAAGAACTGTATGGTTAGCAGACATGCTAAAGCCAGTGTAAGAAAGGGTCAAAATGACAGTGAAGAACAAAGAAATGTGCTGTTAAAAGACAGCGAGAATCAGAACGAGTCAAAAATGAAAGTGCAGAAGAAGAAAATATTATGTTTAAAGAACAACAGCATCACAAATTTCTATGCTAAGTGAATAAAAGATCTTAAGCCGAACTGGCCAGCCATGACAAAAAACCACTGATAGATGATATAGATGATATAAGTAGAGGACTAAGTACCATTTTGCATACTTTATGTTCCTTCCTGTGCTATTTGCTTACTTTACGTTCCTTGGCACCTTTCCAGAGTATGTACCTATGGATTTTCTCGGATTATGTTCCTTCCTGTGCTATTCTACGAGTTTACGTTCTCTCCCATGCTATTCTATAGTGCTATGTTCCTTCCTATGTTATTCTATGGGACCTCTACAGGCGATTAAACAAATTTTGAAACTATATGCTATTTGCTTGCCTTATGTTCCCTTAAAGTCTTGACGACTACATTCACGAATAAATTCACGCCTAAAAGAATGTACAGTTTCACGTGCACATTTCAAAAAGCATGCAAAACCTATAAACTGATTAAACACGTTTTGAAACTACATGCTATTTGCTTGCCTTATGTTCCCTTGGTACCTTTCCAAACAAAGTGATAAAAAAGAAAAAAAAACATTTCTAGCTACTTCGCTCATCGTGATAGTGTATAAGGTTTGAAACCTACGCCTGAGGCACTACAGTTTGACATACAAATTGCAAAAAAAAGCGAGCAGTACGAGCGGGGATTCCCCACACAAGTTTGTTTCAACTCCACTTTTTCAACCAGACTGGTTTTTGAGGCAACATCCGTTTTTTAGGGTCAATCAGAGAGTGGAGCTTACTCCATATACGATAACTTGATTGGTGATTGGTTACAAATAAAAGGAGTGATTTTTTATTCGTCCTTGAGATTTTGTATATAATGGCCATGCCTTACGATTAAATTTCCATAATGTTTTAACAAATCATGGATAATACATTAAATATTATTGATATTGAAGCTATGGATACATCAATTTACAATGTAAGTTCAGTTTACTAAATTTCTTAATTAGATTCCAAATAAAATCATTTTACCAATCCACTAGTAAATTCAAGTTCAGGGGCATAGCCCCCCTCCCCCCAACAATACAAACTCTAAAATATGATGATTATAGTCGCTAGAAAACGTAAGATACGCTCTTTTTTCTATTATGTAAACTTCATCTTCCCCCCCCTCTGTTTACAAGTTTAATTCATTACGAATAATTCTTTTTTGTTCAAAATGTCCCTTTCCCATCGTGCATTTAAAATGTGCTTTGCTTTCCGGTCTAAATAAAACCAGCTGGTTTTAACCTTTTTTACAAGAGGGGCGATTTCAAAACAACATTTGGCATGCGCATTATCTGAATTAAGAAAACAAAGGAATGGAAACGTGTAATTCTAAACGCTTTGAAGAAAGAGAGATTGTATTCTGGCCTAATTGGACGAGATATTCTATTTTCAAGTGTATTTGATGATTAAGAAGGTTTTATAAAAATACAAGGCGAAGGAGGGGAGCAATGTATCAATTCTAACACCTTCGTTGTAAGGTGAAAAACAAACTATTTCGTCGCATGGAAAGTACGGGGAGGGAGGGGGGATTCTTTGTGCAGACACGTATACCCTTTGACAAGAAAACTAATGTACTCATTCCGACACGCAACACTGAAGTTTAGTGCTTGTTTAGCTTTTAATTATATCATATTTATGGCTGACTATTTTTTAGATCTATATTTTAAATCATTGTATCAGATTTGATGCAGCGGGGGGGGGGGGGAGAGGGGGATTCTTTGTGCAGACTAATTTTTTCTTATGTAAAAAGGGGAATTGTTTTTCCATACTAAATTTTGTCTTCTTCTTAAGGAGGAAGATTCCTACAATTACTCTCCCCCTCAAAAGAGAGCTAAGGCTAATGGCGTTACTCAATTGCAACAAGTGGAGATAGCTGGCCCATCGTGAGCTACCCACATCCATTCCAGACCGGTGCTGCCTGCCCAAGACCCACCCGTGCCAGCCCCTATGCAGCCGGGTAGAAAGCTGAAAAGAGAGTGGATGATTGCTCATAACGTTACTGCTGCACAAGATTGTGAGGTCATCCCCT